>NC_133296.1:9788198-10094190 GCF_005239225.2 Populus alba | reverse complement strand
GCTCGCCGGACAAGAGCCTCAGCACAGTATTTGACAACTTTCCTCCTCCATATGCTCTCTTCTTTAGGAGTTAGAGATTGAATTTCTGCCAAAAGTGAATCTGCAACATCGAAGCGACCACCTTCAATCGCCTGAGCACACTCCAGCAATCTGTGAAAAAGAAGAGAGGCCATCGAAAGCAGAAAATTTTGATCAATGGAATCGGAGAGCAAATGACTCCTTCACTCTTCTTTTCTAGCTTGTTTGGCAGTGTAGTTGCAGTTGCTTTTTAAATAACTCTTCGTGTAAAAATGTATGTCAATGATGTTTTTTTATTTTTTTAAAATTATTTTTGACATCAGCACATTAAAATGATTTAAAAACACTAAAAATATATTAATTTGAAGTTAATAAAATCTAAAAATAAAATCAATTTTTTTCAAAAACAACACAGAAACAAACAGGTCAACCGCGTTTGCTTCCAGCATATGTTCCTTCGTGCAATTCGTAAGAACTAAAGAGGTCTCTTTTTTTTTTTTGTTAGTCCGACAAGTTATTTCAAGTTTTATATATATATATATATATATATATCAAAGTTCACTATATAAATATTAGAAGAATATTTTATTTTTTAAATGTAAGATTTGAAACCCATTAATAAATATATTATATTTTTACAAGAAAAAAATTGTGTTTTTTCAAAGTAGAATACAAATTTTTTTTTATTTAAATACTTCAACTTAATAGGATAAAATAATATCTTTTAATGTTTGGTGATAACACCATATCCAAAAACGTTGGGTTTGCAACACATACCAAATTTAAAGTATTTGAGCCTAACAAACACACTGTATATTTATTTGTCTTCGATCTGACAACCATGGTTAATACAAAATCAAGCACGAGCTAGCATGGTTGCCATAACAGAGAATATACCAGTCTTCCTATAAAAAGTATAGAAAGCATGAGCATCCAAGAACATAAATAAGCTTACACTAAAAAGTACTGGTTGAACTTAGGAAGCAAGTGATAAGTGTTTGATGAAACGGCCAAGTGAGCACGAAGTGAAACCAAATAAGCTTACACTAAAAAGTGCTGAAAAGCAGCGATCATAAAATTCACAATCAATACAGCCCATATTAACAAAAATATTTTAAAAACAATTATTATTATATTTTTCTGTCAAAAGTGAATCAGCAGCATCCAAGTCACCATCTTCAATTGCCCTAGCACACTCCATCAATCTGATAAAAAAGAATGAGGAATAAAATTAAAAAGAATGAGTATCAAATTTAATAAATAAAAAATTTAATTAAAAAAAATAATAAAAGAAAATACAATAACAATCACAAAAATAAGAACCAAAGTTAATATAAAAATCAAATTCTAAGAGATAAAATTAAAAAAAAAAATCAAAACAAAATATATATATATATAGAGCAATTAAAAGTTTGAGGATCAAATTTGATATAATCAATAAATAATATGATATTTTTAATTTTTTTCACAACTTCTGAAAGATATTTTCCGTCCAAAATTAAAAAAAAATATTATTCTAAAAATCAAGCTAAATTTTCCTTCGACTTGAAAGTGTTTTATTATCAACAAATACTGAATTTTTATTTTTATCGTAATTTTATTATCTATTGATCAATATAGGGTAGATAACCTCTTAATGAGATTTATTGTTAAAAGTTGTCATAGAAGTTATGCATCTTTTAACCAGATTTATTCGTAAAAATTGTTATAAAAGTGATATTAAAATCATTTCATAAGAACATTTTTCAAAGGCACTTTAGATATTTTTTTAATTAAAAATAAATAACAATAAAATTTACTTTAGATATAATATATAAAGTGATGTCTATCTTTATTATTATTATATAACCTTAATTAGAAATTTTGAAAAAACTAGTTAAAGTATTTAGTTATTATAAAACTAAATAGCAAGTTGTTTTTATATTTTTATCTCTTTCTCACTCGCTAGGACGTGCACTTGAGATAAAATCATTAGATCAACCTATGAAACAATTATTTTTATTAAAATAATTATTTTTATTTATAAAATATTAAACCAATTGATTTTGAATTGGATGTGACACGAGTCAATTAAAGTTACTAAAAACCAAGTCATGTCATGTCAATTTAACATGCTAATGTCTTTGTATGGTTTAGCTAAAAATCAATCTAGATCAACTCTTGTATCCTAGTCTATCTACCAAGTCAAATTAGATTTATCAACTATAATAGCAATATTAAAGGATTAAGGTGTGTTTAGGAAAAAAAAAAAAAACAACTCTTTTTTAGTTTTTTTTTTTTTTTTGTCAATGAAAAATTAATAAACAAGCTCATTTTTGTCAACAAAATGTATTTTTTCAAAAATAAAAAAAAAATCAAGAATACATGTAGTTTTTTAAAAAAAGCGAAAGAAAATCACAATTTATAATTATTATCTTATTACTTTATATTTGTGATAATCTAATTATAGAATATTTATTTTATTTTATTCAAATTAAAAATTATCATTAAAGATTTATATTATTAACTTAAAAAATTATATTTGTGATAATCTAACTTAAAAAAGATTGATTTAAATATGATTAACATAATCCTAGGTGAAATAATGCAAACATAATTTTGCTGGTCTGAAATGAAGGGAATTGATGTATAATGCTACCTAAATTAGTTTCTCACATATTAATAATTTTGGTGAATGCAAATAAATATTTGCAAGAAAGGAGAAATTTTCATGAACACTTTAAAATACAAAATATTTTATCATAAAGTTTTATTCGGGTTTGAAAGCTTGTTTTAGCGGCTGGATTACAGTACTGGCAACTACCAGTGAGGATCCAAACATGAATCAATTGCTGAAGAAAAGAAGAAGAAGAAGAAGAAGAAATAATAGGAGAGATATAAAAGCATCACACTTAAATCGAGCAAAAAGAAAAAGGAAAACTCACTTGCAGTTAGGGCTGTCCAACCAATCCTTTCCACATATCAAAGCCTCAGCCATCTCAGGACGAACACCGTCATGGACTGATGCCATCTTCATAACCTCTGATGACTTGGAAATGACAGTTGATACTGGAATTGATAAGAAATCACGAGCCATTTTTCCCAGTATTGGAAAATTCAGAGCATTGTCTCGCCACCAAGCTAATACGTTTCCATCCTTATCCAAGTTCTCCAGAGGCAGTTGTAGATACTGATCAAGCTCATTCCATTGTGAGTGCACCGTATTGCGTTCATACTTACCCTTTCGCCACTCTTTGAAACTAATATCAGATGATGTACAACGACTCACGTCAGCCATGGCAGAAGAAGATGGTCCCTGATTGCTTAAGTGCTTTGCATATTTATGGTATACACATGTAAGATGGTTACGGAATTTGGAGAAGTGCAAGTCAGCATCGCTGCCGTATATCTGCTGGTAGCCATACTCAATAATGTCCAATTTATAGCTGGGGTCAAGAACTGCTGAGATTCCCAAAGCCAAGCTAGCTTCTCCCCAATACTCGTCAAATTTTCCCTTCATTCTATTTGCCATAGCGCGAACATACACATGATCGCTCTGTTTCCATCCTTGTAACTTCTTATAAACATGACGAACACTGAGGAAATAATCATCTCTGCTTGTCGGAAAATTGCACGTTGACTTGTACAACTCTTTCAAGCACTCAAATACGGCTGTTGCTTTGTTCCATTCTTCCGCAGATGGATTCACTTTGAAATCATCATCCAATTGCTCTAGGTGATTAAAAGCTGTTATAAATTCCAATGAACTCTCCAACATAAGAAAGGTGGTGTCCCATCTCGCTGGAACATCTAGAGTAGGCATTTCCCTGTCCTGCAAACTCCCATTATTAATTGCCTCCTGGAACCTCTGTCTTATAAGTGAGCTTCCTTTGACGTACTCTATACATTCTCTTATCTTATAAAGCACACTCCTTATCTCAGAAAATCCATCTTGAGCAAGGAGACTGAGAGTTTGGGCATAACTAGGAACACAGAAAAGATGTCCATGGATAGGTGGGGCTTGATCAGAAACCTTACTTCTTAATTCTCCAATCATGTGATCGTTTGGAGGAGTTATATCCAGGAATATGAAGCGAACGTTCTTGTTGATGCTCCACTCTGCAAGCACACTTTTAAAGACTTCATGTACAGTCCCCATGTCATAGTTGTACCGCAAGTTCCTGAAAGCAAGAATCTTCTTCTTCAGCTGCCATCCATCGTCAATGAAGTGCACAGTGAAGCAACAGTAGGTCATCATTTTGTCAGTAGATGACCACAATTCAAGTGTTAAACTCAAGAGACAAGAGAGCTTATCAAAAAAATTGATGAGTTTCTCCTTCTCTTGTCTGCAAATAGCAAGGACATCAGCTTCAACTACGTCTTTTGAATAAAGTTGAACCATAGTCAAGGGGTATCCATGCTTAATCATCATTGTCGCAATGTCTAGACGACTTCTTTCTTGATCTATGACAAAATTCCCTTGGATGACGCTAGTACTCAATTCACCTGTCTCAACCAAAATTTGCTGCTCTGCTTTGTCCTGTCTGCTTGGCGAACAATTTTTCAAGTGCTTGTGCAAATTTGAAGTTCCTCTTTTGCTTTCTGCTCTGTACTTCTTCTTACAATGCTTACATGTGGCCCATACTTCCCCATTTTCTGCCGTATGCTTAACGAAGTTGTCCCACACAGTACTCTGGAGGCCACCATCTACACTAAGCGACGCATTCTCACCATTCAGAGCAGGTGCAGGTATAGCAGATTGTTCTTGGACGTCCTGTCAAGAGATAGGGAAGTAGGATATTGGCACCATGAAGGCCAATTCCAGTCAATAATAATGGCAGATTGTGTCTTCTTCAATAGTTGAACATACAAGCAAAACGGAGGCAAAATGGATTTTATTATATTCGAATTATCAAATGTAATTTATCTACTGAACAATAATTATTCCATCCCTTGCGCACTTTACGGAAGGAAATCTGCAACATAGAAGGTTGTGATTGGACACATGATGGGTGTCTATTTAAAACAGAGAGTCTTTTCTGTCAGATGATTTAGAGCTCTACATCTAAATAACCTTGAACCCAATTTTGCTGGCTAGAATTTCTTGTAGCAAATCATATGTATTTTTTTTTTTTTAGTTTGATTTTTAATTTTAAACTCATTAAATTTTTATTTTTTTTTTATGTTTTCAAATGAAAATGAGTGAATTTGGTGTTTTTGAATCTAAATAACCTAGAATCCAATTCTTTAGGTATTAGAGCGGGCTAGAATTTCTTATAGCAAAGAAGATGCAAGTTCTATTTGTTTAATGGAATGTAGTTTTTTGTTTTTAAGTGAATTCTTAAAAGTAAATTATTTTTAGATATTTAGTAGTGTCATGGAAAATAAATTAAAAAATATTTTCTGGTGGTTGGCCATGTCATGAAAAAAAATAAAAAATAACTTATTAATATTTTATTTTATTTTAAGTTTATTAAAATAATCAGAAACTAATCTTATAAATTAAAAAAACTAAATAAGAATAAAAATGAGGATATTGGATGAAAATTTTCAATTAAAAAAATAAATAATAAAAATAAATAATAAAGATTAAAATTAATATAAAAATTAAATTAAATCAAATTTTAAAAGAAAAAATTAAAAAAAAATTCAATCTCATTCTTCAAGAAAAAATGACAAGAATTCGGTATAGAAGAACACCTGTTCAAAAGGCTCGCGTGTTTCTTCATGTGGGATGTTTGGTATTCTTTCATCGTTCAATCTAATTTCAGAGTCATTCGCCTCATTTACTTCTCTAACACTAACTTCCCACATTTTTAAATATTTTCTCTGCAATGTACGCAAGACTTTATTTATCAAAAGTTGTAGTTCTGAAGTCTGTTTCATGATTCCAGGGAGAAGAAATTCCAACACGTAATCATCCTTGCAAGGGTGGGTGCTTATTAGCCTTATAGCAAAAGCAGCATGACAGGTTCTGATGAGCCTTGTAGCAGAAGCAGCAGAATCCGTATCAGGGAATTCAGCTGGATCAAGCAGGGAAAGGTCATGCTGGATATGAATATTAGATTGAAGTGCTTTTCCGGCGATACCTTTTCCTTTCTCGAGACGATATCGTGCATATTCATCCACAAATCCACCCATAGACCAGTTATTTAGATAGCAAGCGCTATCATCAATACATAGAAAACGTTTTTCCTTTGAATTTGTATTACCATCTTGGCCATAGGAAATCCATGTCACAGCCAGTGGTAAGCTATGTAGATCACATATATATTCCAACACGTCAAATAGCTGAGCTGAAGCAGCTATTCGATTCATTGAAGAGCCCTGTGAGATCAACGACACCAATAATGGCACAAAGATAAATAAATATATATATATATATATATATATATATATATATATATATATATATATATATCACAAGCAAGAATTATATTGCAAGTTTCTAATCTCCCCCATGCCATAAAGATAAAACCGGGCAATTTGTTAAATCTCGGAAACAGAGAACGGTACCTGTTCGAGCCATAAGTTTCTATCTGCCATTATGGAAACTAGAGAATCATTATCTTCATCATCCTCAGACTCAGAGGAGCTCGCCATCCCTTCTGAGTCATCAACTGTGTCTTGCATTGTGTAAAGACCTGTCAACATGTTTTTCCAGTAGCCTAAAGTGAAAACATACACAACGTACTTATTGACGGATAATTAGTATAACAAGAGAAGAGAAAGGAAAGGATGGAATTGGATTCTTCACCGCCATTGAATTGAGGTGGATCAGTGACCTTCCAAACTGAGGCTACAGCTACCGGACAACCGTGCCAACTTAGCAGGATATTATGCCCTTCCTCCTCTTCGATTCCATATTCATGAAAATAAAATCCAAGAGACATCTTAAACTCGTCTACCTGTTGGGGAACTGGACAGAACCCAGCCTGAGATAGGCGATTTTGCCATTGAGCAAATGACTCAATCCGCTCGGCCCGGTCACCGCCCTCACATGCCACCACATTCCCAATCTGTCGCCTGAAATACCACTCCCATAACTTATCTCTATCATACGGTCTCTCAAAAACATGGGAGTAGTATTGGAATGATTGTTCGAGCCGCTCTGAAAGATCAGGACTGTTGAGATTGGCTTCTTGCTCAACAACTACCATGATGTCCGCTCCCAAATCCTTCACTTTTGAAAGCACTTGCTCCATTGCCCCATCTTGTGCAAGCAATTTCTGGAGTGTAAAATTCCAATTCACAACCACAATCTCATCCTCCCTCTTCCTTCTGAGCTTGGAAATACAATTGACAATATCATCCGGACTATTGAATGTCAGTTGCCTCAATTCAAAATTTGAGAGCTCAGCCAATTCCCGGTTTTGACGGAGATAGTAGGTGTGTTTCGACAGTTCCGGTTTGATACTGGTTATCAGGACTGATTGCAGGCCACCATACTGCCTTTTGAGGTCACGAATTAAATAATTCCACTGCCAAAAATCAAACAGGATGGAGAAGTCAATAATGTGGAGTCGTTTATTTCCCGAATTCAAGGCATCAGCAATGGCATGTTTACTGGTGGTTTTAGCAAACTCGTAGAAAGGTTCATATTTGGTTGGATGGGATAGCAATGGACATGGAGGGCGAATTCGATAGGCTCGCCGGACAAGAGCCTCAGCAAAGTATTTGACAACTTTCCTCCTCCATATGCTCTCTTCTTTAGAAGCTTGAGATTCAATTACAGCCAAAAGTGAATCTGCAACATCCAAGCGACCGCCTTCAATCGCCTTAGCACACGCCATCAGTGTGCAAGACAGGGGAGAGGCCATTGAAGGCAACAAGATTTGATCAAGGGAATCGAAGCAAATGACTCTTTCACTCTTCGTTTCTGATAGGCAACCCGTTTGCTTCTGGCATACGTTGCTTTTATATGCCCATGATCGGTGACTTAATTGTGAAGTAAACAACTTGAGTATCAATTACTTTTTAATTTTTCAAAACACTTAACTTCGCGATTAACATATTTTTTACACTAGAAAAAACCTAGGGAGGCCGCAGCTAACTATCATCCAGTAACAATCTGCCAACTAGCAAGGTGGAAAGCAGCAACTCAGCAGCGCATTCAAGAACTTCGCATGAAAAGCTAACAGAGGTTACCGAGTCCTGAAAATCAAGGATCTGTTATTTTAAAAAATAACAAATTTCAGTAAAAAAAAATCTAAAAAATACATCCACCTTTACTTTAGTCAGATACATTGTTACGGTGACTTTATTCACGAAATAAAATAATAATTATATAGTTATTTGTCTGTATAAAAAATATCCACCCATTCCAAGTTATTTTGAACGCTTACATATCTCAGAATTATTAAAAATTTATATAATTATTAATTTTAAAATTATTTTCTTTGGTTTTTTTTGTTGTTTTTTTAAAATTACTTTTTTTTTCCAACTTTCCTTTTTTTCTTTTTTTTTCTCCTTTTATTTTTTTTTTTTCAAAAGTATCTTTGTTAATTTTACTTTTTAAATATTGAACTTATTAAAAATTTTGATTTGTAATTTTTATTCTTTAAAATATTATGGATTGCTACGGTGTTTTTTAATATATTTTTTATATTTTATTTTTTTAATGTTTGAAAATTATATTTGTCAATTTTATTTTTTTTAAATCACAGTTTCCCACATCAAAATACATTGTGGATTACAACAATAATCCAACAATGCATTCCTCTCTCTCTCTCTCTTTTTTATATATACTTTTTCTTTTTTTTTCCAACTTTTCCTTTTTTTTTCCTTTTTTTTCATAACAATATCTAAATGGTATGGGGAATCACTGTTCCCCCACACCTAAATCACTGTGGATTACAACAGTAATCCATAGTGCATTCCTTTCCTTTTTCTTTTTCTTTTTTATTTTTTTTGCACTTTTCCATTTTTTTTTCCCAACTTTCTCTTTTTTTTTCCAAAATTACTTTTGTTTTTCAAACTTTCCTCTTTTTCTTTTTCTTTTTTTCCTTTTATTTTATTTCCAAAAGTATCTTTGTTAATTTTACTTTTTAAATATTGAATTGATTAAAATTTTTGATTTGTAATGTTTTTCCTTTAAAATATTATGTATTGCTATGATGTTTTTCCATGTAATTTTTCTATTTTATTTTTTAAAATTTTATTTTTCAATTTTATTTTTTGAAATCATTGTTTCCCCACACCAAAATGCATTGTAGATTACAACAATAATCCACGGTGCATTCCTCTCTTCTATTTTTTGTATTTTTTTATTTTTTTTCCAACTTTTCCCTTTTTTTCCATTTTTTTTCTTTGTTTTTTCAAAATTACTTTTTTTTCCAACTTTCCTCTTTTTATTTTATTTATTTATTTATTTATTTTATTTTTTCAAAATTATCTTTGTTGATTTTACTTTTTAAATATTGAGCTGGTAAAACATTTTGCCTTATAATTTTTTTCTTTTAAAATACTATGGATTGCTACGATGTTTTCCCATGTAGTTTCTCTATTTTATTTATTTTTTATTTTTTAAAATTATATTTTTCGATTTTTTTTTTTATATTGAGTTGATTGAGAATTTAGTTTTATAATTTTTTTTCTTTAAAACATTCTTGATAGCTACAGTGTTTATCCGCATGGTTTTTTTTTCTTTTCTTTTTTTATGATTTTCTTTGAAATTATATTTTTTTTATTTTATTTTTTAATATTAAGCTGGTTAAAAATTACAGTTACAATATGTGAGCAACACATTGTAACTTTCCTCGCAAATTATTATGGCTTGCTACAATGTTTTTTCCTACATGATTTTTTTTTCTTGTTTTATTATGTTTTTCTCTAAAATTATCTTTGTCAATTTTATTTTTTAAATATTAAGTTGGTTAAGAATTGCAATTACAAGTGAATACAAGTTTTCCTTCACAAAACACTATGGATTGATACATTTTTTTCTCATATGGTTTTTTTTTCAGTTTCTTTTGTGTTTTTTTTTTTTTGTAATATTTTTTTCTAAAATTATCTTTGTTGATTTTTTTTTAATAGAGTTGGTTAGAATTTAAATTTGTAATAAAGCTTAATCATGTAGGAAAAACATTATAGTTTTCCTCACAAAATATTATTGAGAATTACAATTACAAGTCATGACAAATAAGGCTAAATCATATGAGAAAATACTGTAACTTTCATCACAAAACACCATAAATGGTTAAAATGTTTCTTTTTTCTCTTTGCTTTTCCCCTTAAAATTTAGTTTTCAAAACAGCATGTCCGAGTCACGTCTTGGTTCATGAAACAAAAACTTTTTTTTATTTATAAAATATTGACCCAATTGGTTTTGAATTGGATACGACAAAATCAACCACAATTACTAAAAAACAAGCCATGTCAAATGAATTTAACAAGCTAATATCTTGTTTAGTTTAACTAAGAACCAACCTGGGTTTGCTTTTGTATCCTAGCCAATCTGTAAAGTCAAATTAGATTTAACTAACTGTAATAGTAGCATGAAGGGATTAAGGGTGTTCAAAAATAGAAAACAACTCTTTTTTAGTTTTATTTTTCTAATGAAAAATTAAAAAAACATGCTCATTTTTGTCAACGAAAATGTATTTTTTCAAAAATTAAAAAAAAATAAACCAAGAATACAAGTAGTTTTTATAAAAAAGCAAAAGCAAAATCATAATTTATAATTATTATTTTAATATTTTTGTATTTGTGATAATCTAATTATAGAATATTTATTTTATTTTATTCAAATTAAAAATTATAATTAAATATTTATATTATTAACTTAAAAAATCATTATATTAGATTTATAATAAATTAAATTTATAGTAAACACTAAATATATATATATATATATATTTAATAAATTAATCTTTTACATTGTTAAAAAATGCTTGTATATAAAGGAGAAAATTATATTGTTCATGTTTTTTTTTCTTAAAGTAAAAAATAGAAAAGAAGAAGAAGAAAAACTTGTATTTAAAAACTGTGGAGTACCTCTTAGAACTATTTTTCAAATTCAACACAAATTAAAAAAATTAAAAAACTACTTTTGAGAAATATTACATTCGAACAGAATGTTCTAGTTTTCTGTTTTGTACTCCAATTTTCTAGAAAAATTAAAATATTAATTGATTTTTAAACAGCCTATTGCATCCACTGTCAACCTTAGAGGCAGCCCTTCTTTCACCATTGGTAGGTAACATCAAATATGTTACCTTATGGATGAAAGATTCTTCACACAACAGGTTTACAAGGTGAGATTAGCCAACAAAAATTAAATAAATACAGGCAAAGACACCAGCCAGCCACAGATAACATTATTTTGATTGTTTCCTATAATTACACATCATGTATTAATTTATTTTTCTAAATTGATGATCTTGAGAGAGAATCAGTTTGTGGCATTCTCGAGCATAGTTTGGGCTGGCACCACCTGCATACCGTGAAGAAGCCAAAGCAGTTTGCAGATTTGCCACATAAACTGGAATTGAAAGGTTCTGAGGTCATTGAAAATTCAGATATGGGTCTTGAATACTAAATTAAGGTGAAAGATGAAATATTTTGTAATTTTAAGCACAACCCAGATTCAATTATGGGTTTCAGCAGCAAAATAAACAAACTTCATAGTAACTAATATAGAAAGCACGAGCACAAAATTCAGATATGGGTCTTGAATACTAAATTAAGGTGAACGATGAAATATTTTGTAATTTTAAGCACAACCCAGATTCAATTATGGGTTTCAGCAGCAAAATAAACAAACTTCATAGTAACTAATATAGAAAGCACGAGCACAAAATTCAGATATGGGTCTTGAATACTAAATTAAGGTGAACGATGAAATATTTTGTAATTTTAAGCACAACCCAGATTCAATTATGGGTTTCAGCAGCAAAATAAACAAACTTCATAGTAACTAATATAGAAAGCACGAGCACAAAATTCAGATATGAGCCTTTAAAACTAAATCCAAGAGAAAGATCAAATATTTAGGAATCCTCAGCAAAACCCACATTGAATCGGTGGTTGTGACAGAGAAAACAAAACTATTTTAAAACAATCATTATTATATTTTTCTGCCAAAAGTGAATCAGCAGCATCCAAGTCACCATCTTCAATTGCCTTAGCACACTCCATCAATCTGAAAAAGAGAAGAGAGTCCATCTAAGGCAACAGATTTTGATCAACGGAATCTGTTGATCAAAATAGCAAACGACTCTTTCACTCTTCGTTTCTTATAGTCAACGCTGTTTCCTTCCAGCATACGTTCCTTCGTGGAACCTGCAGTTCACTTTAAAGATAGTGTCTTTCAAGGACCTCCTTCGTGTGTCGAGATGGCTTGTTTGGTTCTTAGAAATAAAAGGAAAAATCTTAGAGAATCACGATGGAGGGACCTCAGCAATGGACCCATTGATTCTGGCCTTTTCCTCTGCTTTTCTAAGCCCATCTGTCATGACTGGATTGGATTGTGTTGCAAAATGATGCTGTCATTTACTTATAGGTCGGGGGTTCCATGTTTATGATGTCTGGTTAGAGTTGTTTTCAGCTTGAAATCGAATTTAATGACAGGGGATTGTTTAAATATAAACTAGGTTACTTCTCTCACTATACTATACCAAAATATTTTAAAATAAAAAAATTATAAAATGTTTCTTTTTCTTAGAGATATATTGAATTGATATCCATTAATCCATCAAATTCATGATTAAAGTGGTATGTTTCATTCAATTTAATAATATTTAAAATTGATGAAGTTTGATAAATTATTTAATAAATTAATCTTTTAGATTGTTAAAAAATGCTTGTATATAAAGGAGAAAATTATATTGTTCATGTTTTTTTTTTTCTTAAAGTAAAAAAATAGAAAAGAAGAAGAAGAAAAACTTGTATTTAAAAAACTGTGGAGCACCTCTTAGAACTATTTTTCAAATTCAACACAAATTAAAAAAAAATTAAAAAGCTACATTTAAAAATTTCTAGATAAAGAAATATTACATTCGAACAGAAAGTTTAAGTTTTCTTTTTTGTACTCCAATTTTCTTGAAAATTAAAATATTAATTGATTTTTATACAGCCTCTTCTATCAACTGTAAACCTTAGAGCCAGGCCCTACTTTCACCGTTTGGTAGCATAACATCAAATTAGTAACAAATTGATTCTTATTATTTTTTAAATTTTTAATTTATGTAGTTTTGATCTAATTTTTAAATTATTTTTCTTTTATTTTTTTAAATTCAAAAATTATCATTAAAGATTTATATTATTAACTTTAAAAAAATCTTTATATTGGAATTATAATAAAAATTAAATTTATAGTAATCACTAAGTGTGTGTGTGTGTATAATCTTTTACATTGTTAAAAAATGCTTGTATAATGTATATAAAGGAGAAAATTATGTTGTTCCTGTTTTTTTCTTAGAGTAAAAAATAGAAAACAAAATAATTTTATTTAAAAACTATATATATAGTGTATTAATGATTGTTTGTTTGCTGGAAAATAAATTTTTTTAATTGATTTAAAAAAATTACGAGAAAATAAATTATTTTTCGACGTTTAATAGTATTATGAAAAATAAAGTGAAATATTTTCCAGTGTTTGGTTATGTTATAGAAAATAAGTGATTTCGTTTAATTGCTATTAATATTTCATAAATTATCTCAAATTTATGCTGTTAGTTTTGAAAAATGTTATTTATGTTGTCAGTTTTGAATAATGTTATTTATATTCAAATATATGTTCTAATGAATCTTTAAAATAAATTAGTGACTATCATAAGACATTTAATGTGAATAGTTTTATTTTATTTAGTAAGGGCTGAAAAATTAATTTACAATAATATAATTTGTTATTCATTTAATTCAAACAATCGTTATAATTATTATTTTTATGGCAACCATGATTTTTTCTTTTATAAAAAATAGGTACAAAGAAAATTAAAAAGATTAATGTAAATTTGATTAGCATAATCATAGGTGAAATAATGCAAACATAATTTTGCTTGTGTGAAATGAAGGGAATTGATGTATAATGCTAGCTAAATTTGTTTCTCACATATTAATTATTTTGGTGAATGCAAATAAATACTTGCAATGAAGGAGAAATTATAATAAACATCTTAAAATAAGAAATGCTTTATTATAAAGTTTGATCTAAGCTTGAAAGCTTGTTTTAGCTACTGGATATATGCTTTCAGTGACAATTGGTCTAGACCTAGTGATTTTTAAGCCTAGTTGTATAAAAATTTTAAAAAAATAATAATTATTATTATACTTCTGAAGATCAATTTAAATTAATAAGATGTTGATTAGTTATATTATAACAATATATAAATGGTGTGGGGGAATTATTGTTCCCCACACCCAAATCAGTGTGGATTACAACAATAATCCACAGTGCATTCCTTTTCTTCTTCTTTTTCCTTTTTTTTTTTTTCCACTTTTCCATTTTTGTTTTCCAACTTTCTCTTCTTCTTTTTTTTGTTTTTTTTTCCAACTTTGCTCCTTTTCTTCTTCTTTTTTTTTTCTTTTTCCTTTTTTTTCCCTAAAAATATCTTTATTAATTTTACTTTTTAAATGTTAAGATGATTAAAAATTTTGATTTGTAATTTTTTCTTTTAAAATATTATAGATTGCTACGGTGTTTTTCCATATAGTTTTTCTATTTTATTTTTTTTATGTTTAAAATTATATTTGTCAATTTTATTTTTTGAAATAATTGTTTCCCTACACCAAAATGCATTGTGGATTACAACAATATCTAAATGGTGTGGGGGAATCACTGTTCCCCCACACCTAAATCACTATGGATTACAACAGTAATCCATAGTGCATTCCTCTTTCTTTCTTTTTTCATTTTTTTTTTTTGCATTTTTTCATTTTTTTTTTCCAAATTTCTCTGGTTTTTTTTTTCAAAAATACTTTTTTTTTCAACTTTCCTCCTTTTCTTTTTTTTTTCCTTTTCTTTTTTTTTCCAAAAGTATCTTTGTTAATTTTACTTTTAAAATATTGAGCTCATTAAAAATTTTGATTTGTAATTTTTTTTCTTTAAAATATTATGGATTGCTACGTTGTTTTTCCATATAGTTTTTCTATTTTATTTTTTTTATGTTTTAAAATTATATTTGTCAATTTTATTTTTTAACATCATTATTTCCCTACACCAAAATGCATTGTAGATTATAACAATATCTAAATGGTGTGGGGAAATCACTGTTCCCCCCACACCTAAATCACTGTGGATTACAACAGTAATCTACAATGCATTTCTTTTTTGTTTTTCATTTTTTCTGCACTTTTTCCATTTTTTTTCAACTTTCCTCTTTTTTTCTCTTTTTTTTTCCTTTTATTTTTTTCCCAAAAGTATCTTTGTTAATTTTACTTTTTAAATATTGAGTTGATTAAAAATTTTGATTTATAATTTTTTTTCTTTAAAATATTATGGATTGCTACGGTGTTTTTCCATATAGTTTTTCTATTATTTTTTTATATTTTAAAATTATATTTGTCAATTTTATTTTTTGAAATCACTATTTCTCCACAACAAAATGCATTGTGGATTGCAACAATAATCTAACAATGCATTCCCCCCCCCTCTCTCTCTTTTTGCACTTTTTCATTTTTTTTCCTACTTTTCCATTTTTTTTCCTCTTTTTTTTTTCATAACAATATCTAAATGATGTGAGGGAATCATTGTTCCCCCACACCTAAATCAATGTGGATTACAACAGTAATCCATAGTGCATTCCTTTTTTTTTTTTTCTTTTTTTTTTTTGCACTTTTCCATTTTTTTTCCAACTTTCTCTTTTTTTTTTCCCTCCAAAATTACTTTTTTTTTCCAACTTTCCTCTTTTTCTTTTTTTATTTCCTTTTATTTTTTTTCCAAAAGTATCTTTTTTAATTTTACTTTTTAAATATTTGCTCATTAAAAATTTGGATTTATAATTTTTTTTTCTTTAAATATTATGGATTTCTATGGTGTTTTTTCCATATAGTTTTTCTATTTTTATTTTTTTATATTTTAAAATTATATTTGTCAATTTTATTTTTTAAAATCATTGTTTCCCCACACCAAAATGCATTGTGGATTACAACAATAATCCATAGTGCATTCCTCTCTCTTTTTGTTTTTTTGCACTTTTTCATTTTTTTTCCCAACTTTTCCTCTTTTTTTCCCCCTTTTTTTTCTCTTTTTTGTCAAAATTACTTTCTTTTTTCCAACTTTCCTCTTTTTTTTTTCATTTATTTTATTTTATTTTTCCAAAATTATCTTTGTTGATTTTACTTTTTAAATATTGAGCTGGTTAAAAATTTTGCTTTATAATTTTTTTCTTTTAAAATATTGTGGATTGCTACGATGTTTTTTCCATGTAGTTTCTCTATTTTTATTTATTTTTTATTTTTTAAAATTATATTTGTTGATTTTATTTTTATTTTTTATATTGAGTTGATTGAGAATTTAGTTTTGTAATTTTTTTTTCTTTAAAACATTGTTGATCGCTACAGTGTTTCTCCGCATGGTTTTTTTCCTTTTGTTTTTTTATGATTTTTCTTCGAAATTATATTTTTTTATTTTATTTTTTAATATTAAGCTGGTTAAAAATTACAGTTACAATATATGAGCAACACATTGTAACTTTTCTCACAAATTATTGTAGCTTGCTACAATGTTTTTTCCTACATGATTTTTTTTCCTGTTTTGTTATATTTTTTTAAAAATTATCTTTGTCAATTTTATTTTTTAAATATTAAGTTGGTTAAGAATTGTAATTATAAGTGACTACAAGTTTTTCCACACAAAACATTATAGATTGATACAGTTTTTCCTCACATGGTTTTTTTTTCTAGTTTCTTTTGAGTTTTATTTTTTTTGTAATATTTTTTTCTAAAATTATCTTCGTTGATTTTTTTTTAATAGAGTTGGTTAGAATTTAACTTTATAATAAAGCTTAATCATGTAGGAAAAACACTTTAGTTTTCCTCACAAAACATTATTGAGAATTACAATTACAAGTCATTACAAATAAGGCTAAATCATGTGGGGAAGCACTGTAACTTTCATCACAAAACACCGTGAATTGCTACAGTGTTTCTAACATGATTTTTTTTCCTTTTTGTGTGTTTTTTTTGTTATTTTTTTTAAACTGTCTATGTCAATTTGATTTTTTTTTAATATTGAGCTGATTAAGAATTTAGTTTTGTATTTTTTCTTTAAAAACACTATGAATTGTTTGCAATGTTTTCCCATGTAATTTTTTAAAAAATTATCTTTGTCGATTTTTTTTTAATATTAAGTTGGTTGAAAATTATAATTACAATAAACTTAAATCATATTGGAAAAGCGTTGTAGTTTTTCTCACACAACACTGTAGTTTTTCTCACAAAATATTGTCAATTGCTGCAACATTTTTTCTCATGGGTTTTTTTTTCCTTCCAAAATTATCTTTTTTTTTTTATTATTTTTTATTAAGAGTGTGTTTGTTTTTGCTTTTTGTGGTTGAGGTTGTGGTTGGGTACAATCCATTTATGCACAAAACCTCAACCACAAAAAAGCTATTTTTTCTTTGCTTTTTAATGGGTCCCATACCTAAACCTCAACCTCCACCTCAAATACAAACACACACTAAGAGTGTGTTTGTTTTTGCTGTAATTGTTGTGGTTGCGGTTGAAAAAAAAGCACTTTTTTTAAAAATCACTTTTCCTGTGGTTTGTTTAAAGATTTGAGTGTTTGGTTAAAAGTGTGGTTTGACTTTATTGCGGTACAAACATGTTTGGTTAAAACTGTGGTTGCGGTTGCTTTTGTACAAAAAATGACTAAATAAAAAAAAAATAAAAAAAAATGACATTAATAAAATAATTCATTGTGTTAAGAGGAAATAAAACATTTTTTCCACATAAATACCGACAATAATATAAGCGTGCTTTGTTATTACAGAAAAGATTATTGTCCCATCAAACTATTTGCAATGCCATCACGAATATAATCCATACGCGACGGCCTCTGGTGTCCACTTGTTTGTGATTGTGGAGCGACATCGGGAAAAATATCTTGAGGAACGAAATCAGGATGGCTATCAAACTTGTTGAATGCAACATCTTGGGCCGACTTCCGTCGAATATAGTTGTGTAGCGCCATTGATGCGACAACAATTTTAACCTGTGATTTGTATGGAAACTCAGGCATGGTTTGCAAGATTCGCCATCTTTTCTTCCAAACTCCAAATGTACGTTCGATTACACATCGTAATGATGAATGAACTCGGTTAAATAGTTCCTCCCGACTCCGTGGTTGTCCTCGTCGACGAAATTCAGGAAGATGATATCTTTCCCCTCTATATGGACCCAAGTAACCGTACTCATTCGGATATCCCGAATCAACGAGATAATACTTCCCTGCATAAATTTTAAAATTGATTAACGCTTACAAAATACTTCATATTAAAACAAATTACACCAGTTGAACAACAAGCACAACTTTTTTTTATATATACCTTCTGGTGGTCGTGGAAATTGTATGTTTGTATTTCCAATCGCCTCATAAAAAATTCTTGTATCGTGAGCACTACCTTCCCACCCAGCCCAAACAAATATAAATTGCATGTCAAAGCTACAGGCTGCCATTATATTTTGTGTCGGTATACCTTTTCTACCAATAAAAGGTATTTGATTTTCTTGTGAAACACATGCACGTACATGTGTTCCATCAATCGCTCCAATACAATTCTACATACAAAAAACAATTTTTCCGAATCAATTTAATTGCGCGTGAATATTTGATTGTAATCTTTTGAAATATTTAACAACTTGTACTAAATATTGCTTACCTTGAAATAGGG
Source organism: Populus alba (assembly GCF_005239225.2). Lineage (NCBI taxonomy): Eukaryota > Viridiplantae > Streptophyta > Magnoliopsida > Malpighiales > Salicaceae > Populus > Populus alba. Next base: position 10,075,360 of record NC_133296.1, on the reverse strand, counting down.
CATGTATCTGGGATTCATTTCAATTTCCAATGGTGTTGTCGTGAATTCTGGATCGACTGGTCTGATTAAATCAGCTGCTAGCAAGCACACAGAACGAAGAACCTCGTTGAAATTTCTAGAAACAGTTTCACCTGAATGCTGAAAACGCTCCTGCACTTCCCTATTCGACGCACCGAGAGCTAAAGTGTAGAGAAACATGCCTACTTTCTCAATAACACTCATCCGTCTAGAAGGTTTCAACCCGTACATCGTTTCCAACTCCAAAGCCAAACTCTTCAATGTCTCAGCATCCATACGAAACATGTTCACACAACGAATCCAATGGCCATTTAAAATTTCAGTCAACCAGCGCATGCCAGTGTTGTATGAATTCATACACGGCTCTTTATAAATATACGTATTGTAATACATCGCTAGTGCTCCAGCTGTGCATATGACTAATTTTTTGCGATCACACTCTCTCTGCCAAAATAAATCTCCAACGGCATCGTCATCCTGTTGATTTAGGTCATCGTGCTGAGCCTCACTATTATAGTTTACATAACGATCACCAAAAACTATCTCCAAAACCACTTTGCAGAACTTGTACCAGCAAACCCATCAGACACATATCGACCCACATTATTCATAACATTTTCATCATGCTCATCAAAAAGCGTATTAAACCAATTCGCGTCCATATCTTTGCACGTAAATTTAATACCAATTTCCAACCTGCATAGTATTGGTACAAAAAACATGTTCATTAAAAGATTTGTTTTTAAAATATGTGTCGCTCATGCCGGTCTTAACACATGCAATATTTTTTAACACAACAATAATTGGAATTTTCAACCTGCAACGTTACATTAACATGAAAGTTTTTTTCTTGTGTAATTTTTTTGCAATATTTAAAACAGTACTGGTGACATTAACTTATCCCCCAACATATATATTTTCGGAATCCAAGATAAAGGAAATTATTTACAGCGTCATTAACTTAAGGAAAAAAAAATATAATTTCAAATGAACCCTACGAGACGAAAAAAATTTACTTAGAAGTTTCGCATTAAATATTATACAACAAAAACATACATGCAACATCAAAAAACAATGTTCATACATTAAAATGCTGTAAATTAATTGGTGGCATCATTAACTTAGAAGTTTCGCATTAAAGGAAATTATTTACGGCGTCATTAACTTAAGGTTGAAAAATATAATTTCAAACGAACCCTACGAGACGAAAAAAATTTACTACAACAAAAACATACATGCAACATCACAAAACAATGTTCATACATTAAAATGCTGTAAATTAATTGGTGGCATCATTAACTTAGAAGTTTCGCATTAAAGGAAATTATTTACGGCGTCATTAACTTAAGGTTGAAAAATATAATTTCAAACGAACCCTACGAGACGAAAAAAATTTACTTAGAAGTTTTGAATTAAATATTATACAACAAAAACATACATGCAACATCACAAAACAATGTTCATACATTAAAATGCTGTAAATTAATTTGTGGCATCCACTTAAGGTTTCTTAAGAAAACTAAGTACCTAGAAGGGATAGATATATAAATACGAAAAAAAGAAACATACATTCACTGCTTAAATACACAATAACAGCAGCCTTAAAAGCATTTATAGGTGCAAATTCGGTAACAGCTGTGCAATAGAAAGCTTTATGACCTAAAAAGCATCCTTAAAAATCAACTAACCTTGTAATGGCAAAGAACCTCAATTTGCAGTATACAAACAGAAAAAAAACCTGCAATTACAGCCCTCACTTCTGTGGGAAGGGTTAAAAATTTTATTCTCAGCCAATCACACCTCTTTGCAAGCATACTACTTCTTAAATACAAACACACACACACAGCACAAACAAGCTGTTTTTACTGCCATACACATCAGCAACCCATAAATTGTACACTTACCAACCATTCAACCAAACATTCAACCAAACATTCAACCAAGCAACTCCTATTCAACCCACTATCAAACATGCAAGTAAATTCACAATAATTCACAGCAGTAGCTGCCATTCCAGTCAACTAAATTCACCCAATCAGCAGCCATTCAAATGAACATAATCTCAGCCAATCATCCATTCAACTCATAACAAATGCAATTCGTTAGGTGAAAATCTAAAATACAAGGCTGAGAAAGCATCCTGAATACATAAAATGTTCCAATCATCTCAAACATAACTAATTAGGCAACAAATACAAATACAAAGGCAGAATCCATAAATATGAAACGTTACAAGGTAATAAACCTGAAAAAAATAGCAAATTCATAACTGTTTGCATCAACCATTATGCAATTCTACAGCCGCAAGAAGACCTCATCATCCTCACCCTTTTGTGGACTGGTAACTGTGAAAAAAACAGTTAAAATACAATATGTTAACAGCTCATTGGAATACAAAACATTAAAAAAACATGAAATATGGAAAGCATGCAATAATTACCAAAACATATTAAACACAAACAACATTTAATTGCTGCAACATATAACAAACAATAAAATACATAATTGTAAGTCTTCCATATATCAAATGAAAACTTACTTCAAGGTCGGAAGTTAACCCTTCGCTCAAACATTAATTTCAGCCACTGAAATTTTCGGTCCATATCACCAATTGTTGCCCACATTTCCCTCCTGCTTCTAACCATAAAAAACTCTGTTGCAAAGCAATACAGCTCACTGCCGAACACCACTTCCTCAATGGAGTGGAACTCCTTCATCACCTCTTCTATGCTACATCCTTTTTTTATCGAAAACACTTGATGTTGCACTCACTCTTGGTAGAGACACTATCCACTAACTTGTCTAATCGCGAAAACAATTGTGATCCCCTTCCAGCACCCCTTTTCTTTTTCTCATTTTGTTGGGAGCTTTGTTGCGCACCTTTTCTCTTCCCACTACTACCAGTTGGATTGGCATTGCTTGTGCTGTTGGCGAAATGGACACCAGCCACCATGTTATTGACATCGGCAACAAAATTTGGAAGACTATCCTCCTCAGAATCGCCACTACCTTCAACAAGATTAGGGTCTTCATTAACTGCATTATTTTGCCTTTGACAGCCACCATCTTCATCCGAATTCAGACCCTGTGATGGAGCCCAAGCATACTGACCGGTAGCAACTGTGTTTGTAAACATGATATCATATTTACAACACAATCCTGGATCAATGCCAGCATGCCTAAACTTTCTTGCCCCGCGTATCTCCTACAACAAGGGACAAAGAACAACAAAATGCATAAAAAATGATGTAAAAACACGAAAGCAAGCTGCTTATAACAGCTCTAAACATACTGAAAAAAGACAGACCTGGTTTTTAGCTTTCCACCATTCATCTGGAGCTGCAATTGTTCCAAGTTCAGCACTCCATCCAACTCCTGTTTCGGAAAGCAACTTTTTCCAGATTCTCCAATCTTTTTTAATTCCGTCCCACTTATTCTTTAATTGAGCTTTCGTTAATGCATGACCAGTTTGATCCTTAAAGCAATTGATAACATATTTCCAACCAGCTTTGTCGAAATGTGTGTTGGGTCGCATACCTTGCTCAATTGCTTTAATACATATGTCACAAAATGCATGCAACATCTCTCTACTCCAACAAGCCTTATCTTGTGATTGAGAATCGTCCATGTTGTTGGTTAAAATGTGTTGTCTAATTAACAAATAAAGGTTACTTTCCTAGAGGCGATGTAAAGGACATGGAATGCACAATCTATACTAATTAAATCGCAAGCTGAAATAGAAATTGCAGATTGATTACACTGCAAATTGATTACATAGACTTACATAATCAGCTCAACACTTTCATTGATAGGTTTATTTCCATTAAAGTGTTTACAAGCTAATCTATTCATTGCCTAAGCGTAAGATGGCATGCTAAAGAGACAACGTCCAACATTCAGTGTATATAGCAATATTCAAGTACTGATTTATTTCCATTAAAACATGTTCAAATGGAATCCTCCTTCAGTTTTGAAAATTTTCCTAATGTTAAACACATCAGCTAGTTAAACTCAACATTAGACACTCATTAAAATGCACATACTTGAACTCAACCTCAGGCCATCAACATAACCCCACATAAGCAACAACACAAAACAGTGTAACAATATTTGAAGAACCTGAACAAACACTACATGATAGGGCATCACAAACCGAATTATAACACAAAGTAAGCTGAACAAATCACTCGCAAGTACAACTCTGTTTTACATTAAAAAAACAGAGTTTAATTATAACACATACGAAGTTATCGAAATAAAAAAGGAACACGAACACAAACACAGTAACAGAGCATCATAAACCGGAAGAAAAGCAGATAATGCAGCGGCAATAATAGAAAATGTAATATACAACTGGCATAACAAAGTAACAGAATTAAAATCAACCGAAACATACATAATCAAACACAACAATAACAGAAATTTTTATTCTAAACCCTAAACACAACAACTGAAAATTAAAAACTACATTAATTTGTGCAACAAACACAGAGCAACTGACCTTAATTTTTCCTTTGCAACCGAGACAGAGATTGGTAAGATGCTTGGCCTTCAGCTTTCCAAGAGGACAATTTCGATGTTGTATTTGGTTCTGGCAAAGAAAACACAGAGCAAACGAAATGTGTGGTTAGAGAAAACAGTGTGTTTAGCAGATAAGCCACGATGTAAACAATTTTTCAGGTGAAGTTCGAAGAAAATTACCTGGGTCACAGTGTGTCTTCTTCAACCGAGAAAGAAGTTCCTCATAGCAGCAGATCGGTGGCAGATGGGCGTGATCTACACTGTGATACACACAGTGGTGATGATATGTGTGAGAGAATGGGTATTGTGGGTGTGTTTCCCTCGCTGTGAAACAGCTAGCTTGAAACGGAGAAGACTGATTTTTGGCTTGAAATCAAGAGGAGAAGGACTGATTTTTTGCTAGCTTGTCAAGAGGAGAAGGACTGATTTTTGGCTTCGGGCTACTTTGGAGGGGGAGAGCTCAGTGAGGGAGGAGAGATGGCTTCGGGCTGCTTTGGAGGAGGAGAGCTGCAGTGAGGGAGGTTAGAGCTGCAGTGAGGGACGTTAGGGCTAATTAATTTTTTTGGTAAAGTTATTAATGTGTTTTTTCTGAACAGCAGCCACGCAAGAAGCATATGGCAGATGCTTTTGATAAACCTGCGTTTGGAACGCAAAGACAGTGGGCCCCATGCTATTTGAAAACGCCGGTTGCTGTTAACCAAACAGCTTGTCAAATTAAAACGCCTGAAACGTGGACGTAACCACGTAACCAAACGGGTTCTAAGTTGATAGAGAATTTAGCTTTGTAATTTTTTTTGCTTTTTATTAACAGCAAAAGCTAAATCATGTGGTGAAAGCGCTGTATCTCTCCTCCTAAAACATTGTGGATTACTACAAATCATTTTGTTCAGTCTCTAAGGTTTTTAACACCAACACAACCTTTTTTTTCCGTAATGAAATATTGACTCCATTATACTTTTAGTTTCTATTACTTATCTAGCGTTAATTCACAATTATAATACTATCAAATATATTTGTTTTATAAGCCCACAACAGCGTGCAGACATGCATCTAGTATATTAGAAAAATAGTATTATCGCATATATATATATTACAATTGACTAATTTTTTTTTAATTTTAGTTTATTTGTATAAATCATTTACATCATAAACCATGACAATAATTACCTCTGGTTTATGTCAAATAATGAACAGCCCACCTGAATTACAAATTAATTTCACTGGCCGTGGAACTACCACCAATTTTTAGGCAGTGTCTCTCTACTCTGGACCTTCATCCATAAAAAATGAGGACAACACGATCCCTCATGCCCCCTTGTTACATCTTCTCCGTTTTTATCATCATCCTCAAGTTTCTCCACAAAAATCACCCCTCAGGCATTTGGGTCTCTCTTTTCCCATTTTCCCATCAGATTTGGCCGTTCCTCCTCCTCCTCCACCACCGCCTTCTCCGCCTCCAACCTCCTCGTTTCATTACTCTCCGCCGTATAAATATGAACCGAAAGAGGCGCTTCCCTCAAGTTCTTAACAATCTCCACCACAGAATCTCTCATCCACTGATCAACCTTCTCGTATAATAAAACTGCAGATTCATTACTTCCATCAGGAGAATCGGCTGTCTTAAAAATTCCTGGCGTTGTACTACTCTTCATAACGTTGTTGTCTTTGCTTTCCGGTTGTTGTTTTTGATGTGATGGTGGGATTTATACAAGGAGCTAGAGAGTTTGAATTGTAAGTCGTGAGGAGGTACAAGGGATTTATATACATGTAGGCAGTGTTGTAATGAAACTGGGACAGTTACTCCTTTTCAGATTGTAAGAGCATCTTTAATAGAAAATGCTATATTAAAAAGCTAAAAGAAAAAAAATAATTTTTTAAATAGTGTAAATATAGTTTTTTGAATTATATACATTTCAATAGTAAAAAGTTATTTAGAAAAGCTATTTATATTTTAATATATTTCATGTTAAATTAATTTTAATATAATTATATAACTAATTTAAATATTTTATATATAATATAATTATGATGTTATTAATTATATAATTAATATGAGTAATTTATAAAAGTAATATAAAATTAATGAAGTAATATGAAAGTTAAAAAATATAATTTAAAATTTATTTATATGAATATTTTTAATTTTAAGTTTTATATGTTATTATTAAAATTTTAATTTTTTAAAAGTAAATTTTTTTAATTTTGAGAGAAGGGTGAGGCACTATACAAAAATTTAAAACTACAAGTTTTTTCTTCATGTATTTATAGAAAATTTCTTTTTATATTTAAAGAAAAAAAAAATAGTCGTTGGCCAACAGCTACAAAAATAGTCGTTGGCCAACAGCTATCATTTTGGCCATTTCTACAGTTAAATATAGAAATGGCTGTCAAGAAAATAAATAGCCAAATCGCTATTTGTTTAGCTCCTCCGTTGGAATGCAAAAAGTAAAAAAATAAAAGGTAAAAGACGTTTGACTTCTCATTTAGCTGCTCCGTTGGAGCTGCTCTAAGAGAAGGAAATGCTCAGGAAAAGGAGAATTGTGTACGGTAAGATTTTCACCGACTAGATTTAATAATAACTAGCTATTTGAAATTTGCTCCTTTCCAAAATAAATATTTTTTATTTTTAAAAATAAATTTCTTATATATAAAAGATAAAAACAAATTATAGATGAATCAAAATATTATTTTAAAAAATTATATATGCACAACACCATAAAAAACAATCTCTTAAAAAAGCAAAACAAATCACAGACGAGGGATATTAATTGAAACATAAATTTTAAAAATATTTTCAAAAAATATATGTTAAAAAAATAATATTAGAAAAAAAAATCAGGTGTTGTGGCTTAACTTATTAAACTCGTGACCCAAACCATAAGCTCAATTGGGTTCAATAAATTTCTCCCCCTTAAATTTACATCCGACCTAAAATAAAAGAGCCTAAAAAAAATCCTAGACGTGCGGGTCTATGGTCAGCAAGCCTAGGCCACAACAATGAAGAGCTCATAAGCGTTGACAAACCTTCAAGCCTAGGGTCGTGGGCCTCAGCTTGTTTTTATTCTTTTTAATTTTTTAAAGGGGCGAACGATATTATTTAAAAAAAGACAACAAGTAAGCAACACTTCGCCCACCAAGGTAGACTATGTGTCGTCTGCAAGCCTAGATTTCGGCCACCACAATGGTGACTGAAAAATTAGAGCTCCTGCTTTTTTTTTTGCCAAAAACTCATTTTTAAATCATTCCAACCCAAAAACACCTCATCAACACCCATATAACTCCCACAAACCATTCATTCTACTCCAAATACAAAAAAATATAGCCTAAAAAAACAAAATCAAACCGAGTTAGCTATCACTTTGTCGGCTTAGATCTGATTTTTCATTCAATATTGAGGTTTTAAACAATCACCATTAAGCCCCTCTTATCTTTTTAAAATTATAATTGAGTTTAAGTGTTATAGTCTTAGACGAAAAGATGATGAACACTTAGAAGATAAAGATGTGACTCCAAAAAATGCTTCGTTTGAGTTAGAATCTATCGCAAATGATATACCAAACCAATCATTAATGATGTTCCTAACTTAATATCCGAGTTAGTCAGAAAATTACCACATCATCACATTAGAAGTATTCCTAAACCCACACATGACTTAAACTTTCTAGTTAAATCAAATATCATACGAGTCATTATATATCTAACTATTATTTATCAAAATTAAATATATCATTTAGAAATTAATTATCTTTTATATCTATATCTAACAATGTGCAGGAAGCCTTAATTGACCCGAGGTGAGAAATAATCGTGAACAAAGAGATGAAATCCCTACAAAAATAGAACATGAGAATTTACTGATCCTCTTCCAAGAAAGAAACCAACTATGATTTACATGCTAAAGTATAATTTAATGGCATAATTAAATGCTTTAAAGCAGTGATAGGCGGTGAAAGGTTATACACATGATCAATTACAAAGAGACATTTACATTTATAGCTAAAATTAACACAATTTGAGTCTTATTATATTTAGCTAAGAACTTAGACTAGCTATTATAATAATTCAATGTGAAGGACACCTTTCTAGTGAATTATCTAAAAACGTTTACATGGATCTCTCAATAGCCTATATGATTCCTAAAATGCACAATTAGAAGATGTGCAAGTTGAAGAAATCATTGCATGGATTGAAATATTTTTTGAGAGCATGGTTTCGAAGGTTCATAAAATTCATGATAGCCTATAATAAGAGCAATTCAAATCACATATTATTCTTGAAAAAAAAAATATTGGTAAGATACAATACTCATTATATATATTGATGATATAGTGGTTATAGAAAATGTTTTTGAAGATTACTTGGCTAGAGAATTTGAAATGAAAGATTTAGGTCTTTTGAAATATTTACTTGGAATCAAAGTATCTTGATCTCATAAAGTAACCTTTATATCTAAAAAAAATATGCCTTAAATCTTATGTAAGAGACTAGTATGCTAGCATGCCAACTAGTTAATACATTAATAGAAGAATGTTTGAAGTTATATATTGAATCTAATTAGGTACTAGCTAATAAACGAAGATATAAAAGAATTGTAGGGAGATTAATGTACCTTGCATATATAAGACCATATTTGGCATATATATTAAGTATTGTTAGTCAATTTATGTATAATCTGAGAGAGAAATATATGAATGTAGTATGTATATTTTAAGATATATGAAGGTTGCATCTAGAAAGAGAATTTCATTCACTAAAAATATATATTGTCAAAACATAGATGATATGAACTCGAATGGCTAAACCTTAGAACCCATAATCAAGAGTTAGAATACTCACTTAAAAAAGATAACATCAGATTAGAAAACCTAACTCAATGACAAGAACCGAAGGTGTATGGTTATAATATCATAAATATGATATCTTTGATAAGTTCTAGAAGTTCAAATCAAAGAAAAAGAGCACTCACATTATTCAATCCATTACGACAACCAAAACAATTCTCTTTTTAATATTATTTCAACTTTTTTATATAATATGGCTTGCAAAATAAACCCTAATTAACAAATGAGTTTAAATGTTTAAATTAAATCCACATAAGTAACTAACTTAAATCCAAAATTGGATAAGACAATATTATAAAGCCCATGCTTTGTATATAATGAAGCCTAATTCATACAAGTCTTGTATGCTTTATTTATAATAAGGCCCAAGCTATACAAGCCTTGTATTCTTTGTTATAATAAGGCCCAATCGGCATAAACCTTGTATATGCAATCCTATAAATGATACATATTAAACAACATCTCTTGCTTATATTATATTGATCAAGGAATGATGATAATTAACAAACAACATTACATGATTTATTATATACGCCAATTGAATCAATTACAAAAGCAACTACTCTTTAGAGCTTTTCAATTTTTGGAACAAAAAAAGAGGTATGTAATTATGAGCTTTTTGAAACTATATAAGTTGGTATATTGATCCATTATCATTAGGTTATACATTTGTCTCCATCATTGTATTTCATTTTATGATCGTGGTTGGTCTGTTTGGCAAGACACTTTTTTATGTACATACTTAAACATGTAGTGTTTATTTTTTTTTTGTTTTGTCTAATTAAGTTAAGGCCTATAATCTTATGTTGATGTTTATTTTGAATATAATTGATGCAAACTAGTTCATTACATGTAATAATAATTGAAAAGTGTTGGTGTGTTTGAACTTAAAATCTTGATAGGTATGTTATTTTGCAGCTTGCTTCCTCGTTAGCTTATATTAATAGTATAGTTTAATATGTTTGAGTAGGTGTTTGTAATGTCACTTTCATTGTAGATTTTGTTATTTCTTACAAACCATTGAAGCAATTCATAATTTTAGTGTTTAATAGGATTGTCATCATAATAAATCTAGTGTAAAAATACTAAATTCATTTAGTTAGATTTTGATGCAACTTTTAACCTAATCACTTTTATTCAAAGTTTTCTTTATTAAAGTATAAACAACAATCCATGAACGATCTTGAATTGAGTTCCTAGTAAAAGTTAGTTTGGTTATTATAAAAAAAATATATGTTTTGATGATATCTTATAAATATGCAATATTATAATATTTTCATAAAAGATTGAAATGAATTTAAAATAAAATTTGATAGAATTTTAAAATTTTGATTAATGCATCATGCAAGAGGAGCAACATCAAGAAAAATGTTTTGTTTGTGGGAAAATATAGAAAAAGTCTCAATTTGAACAATTTGTTAAAATACAAAAAAAAGAGAGGAAAAGATAAAAAGAAAAGAAAAGATGAGATTGTGATTATAGAAAGCCAAAACAAGCACATACAGGCTAGCATGTAAGAGGAAGATATATTTAATATTTATAGTTTGTCAAAACTATTTAATTAATATTTATAGTATAAAAAATAACTAAATAACTCATTAAATAATGTTGATCATCTTTAATTTAGCAATTTTTTTATTAAAAAATTGCCTTGTTTTCTTACAAAATCTCCCCCCTTACTTTTTAATTTTTTTTTTTCTAAAAAAAACAAAATCAAAATGAAATGAACATATGAAAGAACTAAATTATAAATGAATTAAGAATCCAAGGATTATTATAAATAATTTATGTAGCTACAAGGACTAATTTATAAGTTTTACTAAACCACAGGACTAAGCTATACTAATTAACTACATATATATATATATATAAAAAAAAAGAGGTGGGAAAAAGATGGGGCCCAAACAGGCATCCCTCCAACATCATCGTATTTGAATTTGAAATGAAACACGGATCATGCCACTCCATCTCCTAGTTCAAAACCCTAACTCACCAACCCTCTCTCTCTCTCAAACCCAAGTAAAAGTATTCAACACAAATACCCTTTTGAAAGAAACCAAGATTGGGCCAAAGGGTTAGTGAATCTTGTATGCCTGTTTCTTTAATTTTACTTTCTGGTTCAAGCCTTGATTTTTTTGGGGTTTCTGTTTCTTTAATTTTGCTTTTTGGTTCAAGCCTTCATTTTTATGGGGTTTCAAGAATTTTTCCTTTTTGAAGTTTTTTTTTTTGGGTTTGGTGCTAGAGTTGTTAATCAAATTGGGTTATAATCTCTTTTGTAAAAGTTCGGCTAATAGGTTTGTTGCTAAAGTTCAATTTTTTTTTTCTTTTCCTTTGGGTTCTTGAGTTTGGTACTCAAATTCTTAAATTTTAAATTAGGTTCAAGGTAATGGAAGATCGAGGTGACGCGGGGAGACCCAGATCTGACTCCAAGGTTGGTTTCTCGCTTTCTTGGGTGCTTTTGAGAAGTTTTATGTTTATGTTTTTGGTTTCCTGATTTTGGGTTGTTTATAGTTGGCTGGTGAGAAGCGAACAAGTGGTGAATTGAGAGAGAAATCAGAAGTTGCTCGAAAAAAGATGAAAATGCGTGATCTTGAATCTCTGCTGGGGTCTGAAGGTAATATTTTTAAATATGTTAATTGTTTGCTGTTGCTGTTAGGTTTTTTTTTTTTTTTTGACACTGAATTTGGGTGTATCTGGTATGTTAGAATGCAGTTAATTGGAAGTGGAACAGATAATCTATTACTCCTAGTAATATGACTGGTTTTTCATTTTCAAAATTGGAGCTTTTCTGCGTTCCTTCTTTTGAAGATTGCACTTATCCTCTTATGTTGTTTTTTTGTTTGCACTTTTGAAATTGGAGCAGAACTTCTTAATGAAATAGTAAAATGCTTGTTGGCTCAATAATGTGAGAACAAGACCAACAAGAAACATTTAATTAAAAACAAATTACGATGCCTATTGAACTTCCGACTCAAACATATGTTAAAAGCCCTTTCTTCTGTACTTTATAATGCCCCAGAAGCAAGCTCCAGTCGCTTGCAAAACAAAGAAGACAGTGACCACTTTCAGCTTAGTGAACAGATGTCCCAAGTTATCAATGTGCCTGTAACCTCGGACCTCGATGCTTATCAAGCAGAAAGACGTGGAAGGACCTCATTATCAGTTGAGGTCACTGCTGCTTCTAGGCCACTGGATCTTAATAGTGAAGCTTGCATTGCTAATAATTTGGTGAGAAATGATATTCCAGAACATGCTGATAATTGTAATGAAGTCCCATTGCTCAAGAAGCATGAGGACAAACATGGCAATAAATGTGTAACCTCTGTTGGCATTGGTTTGGATCTGAATGCAGAGGATGATAGCTCTGTGAACCAGGAGCTGTTCCGAACTAACAAGGATCAGGATAAGTCAAGGGATGTTTCTGAGTGTGGCAGTACTACTGGTCCAGTGCAGGAAAAAGATCCATTAAGAATGTGGAAGGAGATGAAGCAAAATGGTTTCCTCTCATCTTCACATGGACGGATTTCAATTCAAAGTGGTTTTATGTCATCTTCTCATGGAGGGATACCAATGCCAAAGCAATGTGGGAGGAAACCCAAAGATGACGTTCACAAGAAAAAGAAGGAACTTGCAAAGAGAGAGCAGGTTGATAGGCTTACAACGATTGCTGCTCCAAGTGGACTGCTAAATGGCTTGAACCCTGGGATCATAAACCATGTGAGAAACAAAAAGCAGGTCCATTCCATAATAGAGGCCCTGGTGAGGTCTGAAAAACTCGAAAATGGCTGTCTTGAAAGTAAACAAGCAATCCATCTAAAATCTGGAACTAAAGAAACCAATAATACGAGTGATTCTGTAATACAACGACTCGGTTTTTCTCACGGAGATGGGAGTTTGACTTCGTTAATTGGGAGCAAGCAAACAAGTGGGTGCTCTATGTCCAATGGCCAGGGTGATTTCAACATAGTAGGCACAACACATGCCAGAAATTTCATCTCACACTCTACTGTCAGCAAAGATGATGTATTGGCATTGAAGTTGTCTTCATCAACTAATGCCTCGGAGGAGTCTAGAACGGTTCTGAATGAGGAATCAGCAAACAGCACCAGTGTTTCTTGTCTTTCTGTGAGAGGTGAGTATTTAATTTTTGTTTCAGAGGGAATTAACAATTTAATATAAGCACATTTATATGTGAAATTGAGTTGGTGTAGAAATTGCAAGACAAGAACTCCTTAGCTGAAATCAAACAACACCTTAGCTGAAAGTAATTTGCTTTTGTACTTTCAGCGGCTTCAGTCTCTTCTCAATGGTTGGAACTTCTTCATCAAGACATTAAAGGACGAATAGCAGGTAGGGCTTTTATAATGTGAATGGTTACTAATTACTATTTAGTATGCTACTTGATGCCCTTATGGCAATAAACCATCTTCTGAATTTTCAGCATTGCGCCGCAGCAGGAAGAGAGTCCGAGCTGTGATTACTACCGAGTTACATTTTTTAATATCAAAAGAGTTCTCGGCTATTGAAGTGGACAGTTCTTATATTATGCAAAGGGCTTCAGAAGTAGTGTCCAATAATACAACAGCTGCCATGCATCAAGCGAGATGGAGACCATTGTTTGATCAGTTGGATAAAGCACTTTATGAAGAGGAGAAACAACTTGTAAGAGTGATAGCAGAGACTTTCTTTTCTATCTCATGCTATTAAATTCTACTAGTAATCTAGGAATGTGTGTGTGTGAACTTGACTCTAGTTATTCTTGTGATTTGCGATGCTTTGGTTTTAACACCTCTGACTGGACAAATTCAATTGCCTGTATTTATAACACAGTTTCTGAATACAAAAGTTGTTTCCGACATGTAATAGGATTTTTTTAAAATAAATCTTCACAAGCTTATGATTGTTTCCTTCTGTAGAGCTTATGATTGTATAGAAAGTTTATTATTTTAATCTAATTTCCTTAACAAGCTTATTTAGGCTCTCTTTTCTGGTTTGAATTTCAGGAAAGTTGGTTGTGGAAAGTAAAAGAAATGCAAGTGCACTTTGATCAGGGACTGCAACATTTGAGCTATAAAGCAATTTTAGGTTACCCCAGGTAAATTATTGCCATTATACTTCTGTCAAATCTGTGGCTGGATCGGGTATAGCATCTTAAATTGCATGATTGAACTCATATAATGGGCATTGGAACTGTGATGAGTAATTATCGTGTTGACATTGTCATCAACATACACAATCTGTTTTGTCAGCATTCTTTTATTCATGCCTCTCCATATGGCAAATATTCTGCAAGTTACCTTTATAATCCTGTAGTTTTCTTCAATTTTGCAGGACTGAGAAAGGTGATAGCTTGCAGAAGGAATTGGCTGTCAGAGCTGCTGCAGCTTCCATCTATTCAACATGCAATTTCCTGACTTCAAAGGAGAATGTATCTTGTTTCTGATCTTATGAACAAAAGTGTCTTCCTCCTGTCTATTTTACGGTGTTGAATTCCCAATTATTAGTAAATTTAATGGTCAGTTCTTAAGCCTTGTCAAAGCTATAACATTAAATGGAGCACCCCCCCTTTTCATAACCCCAAAACTAGTCTGAATTATCGTAGTGTAGATTGTTATAACTTGTAACCCTGGTCGATAAAGGATGTTGAAAATTATCAATCATGGACACTATCAGGTACTTTGATGTATTTTTCTCTTGGCCTAGTTTCGAGTGTAGTGTGAAATTGGATCTCATTTTTCATGAAATGACACATACTTTTTTCTTTTCGTACTTCTGTTTTCCCCTCTCTTGTTTTTTTTTTTTTTAATCTTTTGATGAGACCAGTTGTAGTGCCTCTTTAACATTTCACAATTTTAACTCTCTTGTTTCCACACGGTTTTAAACCATACTAGAGAAGGTGTCCGAGCTTGTCGCGAGTGATTTCTTTGTGTTTGTGAATTTATTTGCAATAATATCAATGTGCAAGTGTACTAGCGCAATGTGTAAGCAAAGCAGCATTGATGAGAAATGCAATAGAACACCATTATTGCAAAAAGAGAATAAACATTGTATTCCAGCGTATAGAGATTGGTTTAATGAACACCTAAAACTATAGAAAAGATTGGACAAAAAATGCTGACAATGGTGCGTAGGCGGCTGTGCCTGTGCTGTTTCAGCAAGCATAAAAAAAACCCAATCAATCAATAAAAAGCAATGGTATGTCAAATGGACACAAAAACAACAATATAGCGACTGAGTTTTGTCCAGCAATTAGTGAAAAAATGAATTGAACTTGCAGGGAAACAACAGTGTTAGAATGTGTCAGAAAAGTGAAAGCAATGAAGACAGAAGGAGAAGTTTGTGTATGCTCATAAATGCATGAAAACCAAGGAAAAATGAATATATATATATATATTAAAGTATTAAATAGGAGTAGCATTGGGCAGATGAGGCAAACTCCAAATACAAAACATATATGAAAAGCATCTATAAATAACTTAAATGAAGAGCAACAAGAAGTCTAGAAGTTATCTATATCAGAAACTTGGGGGGGGGGGGGGGTAAAGAAGCATGCGATGGCTACAATAGTTATGCTGTCAACATTGTTTTTCAAAGAAGCACTACACGAAACAGCGCTGGAAACTAGTACAAAATGCACCTCAAAAATGGTTTCAAGTCGTAAAAGTCAAACATGACGAATCGAAAAAGATATTACCTTCCCGTGCATGTCTCTGCATACAAAACTACATCGGCAAAAAGAAAACTACATAATCATCATATGTAAACAAGAAGCAATTTCAAGATGAGTATTAGACTTATGATCCCTTTTCATGAATAATGGAGTCCTTGATGATTCCAAAGGGAAGGTCTATACTTGTAAGATCATGCACAATGACTAGAAACAACTTATGATGACCTTTGAGTAATATATATGTATTGAAAAATATCTCATGAAAAGCTATTTTATTTGATATCATCACTTAAATTCTTTTAAATAAAGAGCACAAGAAGCTTTATCACATGTGTTCTTGTATCTTCAATCATTAAGAAGTTTTATATCCAGCTAAAAGATCTTATCACATGAGTTCTTGTATTTTTATCAATTCTTATCTAAAATGATGAACATGTAATTTTTAAAAGAATTGTAACTTAACTCCCTTTGCATTAAAGAGCTAACATGTAAAAAGATTAGTATATGAATAAGATCACACTTGTTAAGACCATGAATTGATAATGAACTTGAACAAAGATTTAAGGTGTGGAATGCGTGATTATCAGAACTACCATAAGTCAATGTGTATCTCTTACTCATTTTATTTGTGCCTTGTATAATTGTATGTTGTGTCGAAATTAAAGTATTATATATTTCTTAAAGTATCAAACTTTTAATCAATACCTAATTTAGCGCCTCCTAGGTGCTACAAATCCAAAAGTAAAAATATTAACAAAAGAAAAAATTGGACCAAAAAAATTACAACACAATGTGTCTTCAACCCTATAACAAAGAAGAAGAACAATAGAGAGACAAATGGACATTTGTATCAAGAAAATCAATTTAATTCTCTGAGCATGATAGGGTAGAGATGAATTTGAACGCCTTCATAATACGTTCTCTTAAAATAAAGACAAAAACATTCAACTCAAAGGGAAAAAAATATACCAAATAACAAAGAACGCACGAAAGCAATCCCAAAACACACACAAATGACATCAAAACAATCCAAAGCCATCACAACAAATATTGAAAGATGTAATCGAACAACAACATGCACCCATAACGCAAGCCCGTTGCACAACAAATATAATGCAAACTCCTTCAACAACAAGGCATAACATAATAAACTCGAAACAAAACCAATTAACAAAATAAAAAATTATTTTTCTAAGAGAAATAAAATGTGCAACAAAGACCAAAAGATAACACCAAATATAACAGGAAAAATAAAGTTGTGCTGGTTATTTAGCAAAAGACCCTAGATGAAATAAATAATGATCTTGTGCATGAAAATACTTAATAATCCATGTGAACCCCGTGTAGAATAATGCAGTTTTTAATTAAAAAATAATAAACTTTAGAGGAAATTTTATTATAACCACTGATAAAGAATCCCAAGATAGCTATGTTAAAATCAAATGAAATAATATTAAAACTTTTGTACACCAAAAATAAAAACGGACAAGGATTTGATAGAAAATACATATAAGATTTAAATGGGTGGCATTGTTGTAATTCTTTATAAAATCTCCCTCTTTTTCAATAAAACCAGCTGCCTATGCAAAACAGGAAAAGACATAAAATTTATGATTTTCTCTTTTCTTCTTCTTCAAATTTACTTGGGTTATGAGTTACAAAGTGTCATTAAGTGATTTCCATCCATGATATCAAACCAAATTAGAATAAATGCGCGCGTGTGTGTGTGTAGAGAGAGAGAGAGAGGAGTTGGAAGCTTGGGAATATTTTATGTTTGGATTAAAATTTCCCAATTCTTGATATTAGGGTTCATAATATTTTTGTGATTGAATGTTTAATTGCATTATTTATTATTATTGTCGGGTTATGACACTGTATAGAAATGATTTGAATTGAGTCAACTGTATGAAGAATTGAAAAATCCCCAAATTAATGAATTTAGGGTTTATGTCTATATTTTGATTGATATTCTAAATTATGTAATTGTTAGTTATTTGGGGTTTAGATGATATCAAGAGGATATAATTGAAGAAATAAAAAATCAATTTTTAAAAAATTAAAACCCTAGCGGCCGACCATGTTTGGGTATTTTGAAGGATTTGAAAATTTGATTAAATTGGATTGATTTTGATGTTTTAAATAGTGTGTTGAAATGCTTGAAATTATGCATGAGTGTTGAAATGTGGAATGATTTTGTTATATGTTAGAAAGAGAAAAATAAAAAAAAATCTATAAGATTGTGTAATGTGAGTGTTTTAATGATGTTGTTATGTTTTAATATAATTAATATGACGATGAGATTATGTTAGTTATGTTGCATTTCATGTGAAAAAGAATGCCTAATCATTAGAAAATGTTTGTTAAGGGTGAAAAGATGAAAGTGTGAGAAGTTGAGAAAATGAGTAAATTTTGGTGCTTTTAATAATGTTGTAATACTTAAATAGATTGGTGTGATGATGGTAATGAGTTAATCTTTACGGTAATTTACATGAAATTAATTAGTTGATAATGTTTTGTTAAATGTGTAAACGAAAAGAAGAGAATATGAAGATTGATGGAATTGTGTAAATATTAGTGTTTTTAATGGTGTTGTAATGTTTAGAAAGTGATTATGATTTTGCAATTTTAAGGGTCAAAGTTGTTGAGAAAATTGTGAAATGCATTTGTTGAGAAAATTGGAATGTGTTCTAATTGTGAAATTATGCACAAATTAATTAATGTGTAGGTGTAATTAGTTATAATTAGGATAAAATGTTGAATGGTTGTATGTTTTACATATTGGAAAGGGAGTTTTGAAAAGTAGAAGAAAGGAATTTGATAATTTTTATGTGGAGAGGTTTAATTAAACTAAAATTTAAGATAAATTGTATAGATAATTGATGAATTTGATGTAAATAGAAGGACATTGAAGTTAAATGTGAAATTTTAATATTTCTTTTAGTGAGTCTAAACTATAAGAAAAATATGTATATGAAAATTTATGCTAAACACATAAAAAGCATGGTATGAATGCTTGGAGTGGTGTATGTTAAAATGCCAAAATAGGCTAAGGTCTGTATAATTATTTATGGCAATGTGTGTATTTATGTGTCCAACTAAATTGATTGATAAATAAGTGAACATGTGTGTGTTTGGCCAAACAAGATATTAAATAATTATTATTGAGAGTTTTATGGTAATATGTGTATTCACTTTCTCAAGAGCACTTCTAACAAGACCTTAAGGTAAAGATTGCCCTTACATCTTTAGTTAATTTAGTTATATATGTAAATGTTGAAATTCAAATTGTATGCTTATTTGTATATATCAAGAACAAATGTTCATTATCGTAATTGTGCTTTTATGAAAGATAATATCACAAGAATTATACTTTTAGGGTGAAAAATAAATGTCATGAAAAATTATGTATTTGGAGTGGTAAATTATGTTTTCGAGTAGAGTAATGACATTAAATAAAAATACACCCATAAAAATACAACAACACATTAATTAGTTTAATTCTTGAAATGGCCGCAACAATAGAACTAGATAATGTTAAAAATAAGTTGGTTGTAAAGAAAGAGATTGATTAATTACATGTTAAGTCAATTGTTTGGAAAAAAACTTATCTATTTTATATCTTAGTCTACAATTGGGATGAAGACTAGTTAATTATATGTTAAGTTGGTTATTTAGACAAAGATTATTTTATATTCAAGTTGAGTGTTTGGATGAAGAGTAAAATAATATCATGTAAATGATTCCTACGGGGTAGGAAAATATTAATATGTAAATGATACCTACGAGGCAGGAAAATAATATTATGTAAAATACACCTATGAGGCAAGAAATAATAATATGTAGGAAAATAATATTATGTAAATGATGTCCATGAGACAAGAAAATAAAATTATGTAAATTATGCATGTGAGGGAAGGAATTAATATGTGAAATTTGAATCAATCGCAATGGTATTATTTTGTGAAGTTTAATTCGACTTTCATGGTGGAACTTATTAATTCAACTTTTATGTTGAAATTAAATCATTACCCAACCATATTCTCATACTTTCAGACATTAATCAAACACAATAACATCCATTCATCAATCAAACAACACAATTTCATTCTCACATAACCTTAACATTTCCAATTCATTAACAAAACTACAAATTCATTGTAATTAATCTCTTTGATGTGTATTTCTTATCTTAAATGGATAATAACTCAAGTAATGGATGTAAGAAACACAAGGCTCCCTTCATTTCCTCTCTCTTTCCCTTTCCAAAACCCTAGCCTGTAAATTTCTTCAAAATAACCCACCAAAACACTCAATTTTTTCTTTTGATTACTTGTTATCCCTTACTCACTCTAATTTTGTTTCTTAATGGATTTAACCTGAATTAAGAAAGAAAAATAAATTAACAACCCCCCCTCTCTTTGTGTAGAAAAGTGCGGCCAAATAGAGAAAAATGAGCATTTATAGTTAATTTTTTATTAATTACATATTGATTTCATTTATCTTATATTTTTGTGTTTTTCCCCACTACTTTTCCTTTTTGATTAATTTATGCACTATCACTTTTTTTATTTTAATTCAATTTCACTCATTTTTTTTTATCAAAGTTTCTTTTATTTCATCTAATCTGATATATATCTGGATTAAATAAATTCTTTTACTTTCACTCGAGAAAAGCTTTAATTGAGTTTTTACAAAAAAAAAATGGCCATAGGCAAAAAACCCGACATATTTTTAGTACACGCATCGTCAGGTAATAGAGATTATGTCCTGATGATGAAAATATTATCATTTAAAGCTAAAGTTTGGTTGCTGAAAAATGTTGTATGCATTGTCCAAAAACCATGAGAGAATCCAAGCACATCTGCGTCAATCACACATGCAATCACCTTTTTTATATTAAATTATAATTTATTTATATACAAATACTAAACTGCCTCTAGCCGTCTCGATAAATAAAAAGATAAAAAAACACCCATTGACCCAAAGGCAAAAACAATTCTAATGTAAGGACAATGCGACAATTTTACTGTATAATAAAGTGAAAAAGTCAAAAGTACCCCTACCAGTTAGTGTTTTAATTGTTTTGCCTTAAAGGGTACAAAGTTATTTCATTGTGCCAAAAAAAAAAAACCATTATACCATTGTTCTCAAGGTTAATGTTTACATAGACAAAATCATCATTTCCTTATTTTAATTAATAATGGCAATAATATAATAAAAAATAAACGATAATATGACTACCCTTGATGATGTTTTTGCTGCCTTGGAGAATGTTTTAGTGCTATCATAAATTAGCAGTGCCTAGGACAGTGGTAAAGAAGACACAAGGGCGTGTATGGATGGATGATATCGACCAACACTAGGGACAAATACTACAGTGGTGAAGCAATTGCAAGTACAGCACAAAAAAGCTTGTGTCACTTCAACAACCAAGAGACTTGGTGGGCAAGAATAAAATAATAAAAAAATAAACCACCATGTGCTAGTTGATGATGAAAAGGCCATTTATAAAACCTCCATTGGTTATAGCACTACTAGTTTGTCAAGAACAGGGGAAAAGAAGGGGAAAGAGAAGGGGTTGGGCACTGACATTACCAAAAAGAAGGGAAGGAAAAGGTGAAAACCCATGTGAGATTAGCTTTGTTAAAAGGAAAGGAACAAATAATGCATTTAAAACAAAGGAACAAACAGCTCAAGAGTCAAAATCCAACCATCTTTATATTCCGACAGCATCATCTTGTGTAATATTCCATTCCCGTACCTCGACAATCTTGCATGGGCCCTTCCTACCTCTTTTCTCCCCTTTTCCCTATTTTTCTTCCTATTATTCAATTGACCACTGAGATTACTACTCTCTTCCAAGTGAGTGCTGTGCTAGGAATCCTTGGAATCCTCAGGGTTGGAGTCACTTTTGACTTGTGAGAAACTATTTTAATACCTCCACCGTTGCTATCATTGATATCACCTGATTTTTAAAGCAGGACTTTTGGCTATGAAGAACAACTATAGGAGTTCAAAACAAGTGCCAAGAGCTGAACTAGCGTGTGAAATCAGTCAAACCATTTCTACTATCAGCTCATAACCAGAAACAAAATCAAGATGCAAAATGCAAGACTGGAGAATTAGAAGCAACTTCGTGACAATATCCAAAAGGGTCCCCTATTCGAGCCCGGTGAAAAGGAATCCGGCAACCTAACAGCGACATCGAGAATAAACCACAAACATAAACTAAAAAACAATCAGGAGAAGAACTAGTACAAAACAAAGGGAAAAAGAACCTCCAGCAGCTGATTTTCTCCTCGTTGATTAGTTCAATAAACCGGATTCCTCTTCCCCGGATAACCCAGTTATAAATCCCAGCTCTTAATTTCTTAACATCATAATTCATGTTCATCCTGACTCCTCTTGGCCTTCTGAAGGACATCTGATCAGGTCTAATATATTAACTACCTCTCCCATGTCTGGCCGGCTTGATGGAACTTGCGATGTGCAAATCAAGCCCAACTTCATAACTGGAACGGCCTCATCTGCTGGGAAATTTCCCAGGTGCCTTCCATCAACGCATTCTTCCACCCTGCCTTCCTCCAATGCACCTCTAACCATGTCACAAAGCACTACCACATCATCTTCCATGTACTCGACAGGTCTCTTCCCAGTAACAATCTCCAGAATCAAAATCCCAAAACCATAAACATCACATTTCTCGGTTATCTTTGCTGTTCTACAAGCAAACTCTGGTGCCATGTAGCCAAGCGCACTCTGAATTTTGCTGCTTAAAACATAGCGGTCTAGCATTGGCAACAGCCTTGCTAGGCCAAAATCACCAACTTTTGGTTCACCTGAAATGTCGATAAGGATGTTTCTTGATTTTATGTTGTAGTGGATGATGTTTGATTGATGCAAATGTGCCAAGCTTTTTGCAGTCCCTAGAATTATATTGAACCTCTCATTCCATGACAGAAAATGCCCACCTGGTGTGTCATGCAGATGCTTATACAAACTACCACCAGAGACAAACTCATATATGAGAAGCTGTAAGGATGGAGTCCAATAATAACCTTCAAGTGCCACAAGGTTTTGGTGCCTGATTTTCCCCAATTTCTTAACTTCCCTTTCAAAATCTTCTTGGGACTTGACAAGACTCGATACAGTAAGTTTCTTGATTGCAACAGGACGCCCATCTCTGAGAACAGTTTGGTACACTGCTCCAAACCCACCTCTCCCAAGTTCACAATCCTTGTTGAGCAGAGCATGTGCTCCAGTGCTGAAGTCAGTGTCACCAGAAAACATGACAAGTTTGCCAGAGTTGGCATCTGTAGTGGACGAATCGCTAAAGCCATTACCTGCAGATAATGTGAGAGCAGCTGCAGATCTAGATGTTGATGACCGAACACGGAGATTAAGCATGGTGATGGCAATCACACCTACAACAATGACAGCAGCAGCACCAATGGCAATGAGAGCAGATATGCTTAGAATGATTCTTTTGTGACCAGGATTTTGAGGAAGTGAGCCTGGAGTAGAATCAGAAGAAGAGTTTGGATTGAGAACAATGGGTTTGGGAAGGACTGCAGGGCAAGACTTATTGACTGCAGCCCCACAAAGGGATGGATTTCCAGCGACACATGAAGGTGATATGGTGTTAAAGAAACCGCCTGCTGGTAGTTCACCTTGCAAATTGTTGTGGGAAATGTTAAAGGAGGAGAGGCTGGGAAGGGTTGCCAACTGCTTGGGTAGCGTGCCTGTGAGGCTGTTTTGAGATAGGATTCTACCTCATCGAAAGAAACAGAAAAACAAGAACGAGTTAGACTGATGAAGACAGTACCATCTTTAACCAATATTTACTCTTTAAGGAAAAAAGAAAACAAATGTTAAGGGACAAGGGACTTCTCCTATTTTGAAACGAAGACACATACAACAATGCAAATAACTTGAACATCACATTCTTTTAGTTACGCAATAAGCTACTGCAAATTTAAACTCTAAAACTAATTTGGTAAAAAAAGAGTCCAAAATCATAATCTAGAGACTGTACGTATAATCCTCGAAAGCAAACACCATCAACCCTAACAATAAAGTAGTACGTACAGTAGCAACTGTCGTAGTTTATGAAAAATTTGAGATCAACGCAGAAAATTGTGGCTCTAACTGTCTGACAAAGAGAAATTGAAACAGAATTCATGAACTCATCTAACTCTTGCCTCTACCAAATTGAACAAGGACAAGAAAACAAAAAACATAACAGATTGAGAAAGGAAAGCTTACAAAGTCGTTAATGAAGAACAGTTCCCTATGGAACTTGGGATTTGCCCCGACAGCGAGTTCCTCTCCAGTCTCAGTTCCTTCAAAGCAAAAGCTCCTCCAATTTCCATAGGAATGCTCCCATTTAGCTTGTTATCACTCAAATCAAGAACATCCAATTCCTTCAAATCTCCAAAAGTCCCCGGAATAGGACCCATGAGAGAGTTTCTTGACAGATTCAAGAACTGCAAGCTGCTTGAAACCCCGATGGAAGATGCAATCTTACCAGAAAAATCATTGTGTGATAAATCCAAGACTTGAAGCTTTGGAGCAGAGCTAAATTTTCCACTGAGCTTATTCTCCAATTGCAAAACTTTCTCCAAACCTGAACCAAAAATCCACACAGGAAGGTCGCCACTCAGCAAATTCTGGCTAAAATCCAAAGCCAAAAGGTTTCCACAATTGGTCATAGATTCTGGTAAGTTCCCACTTAAACTATTTGCAGACAAATTAAACACCTTCAATGATTGAAGATTCCCAATTGAAGTTGGAACCTGACCCGAAAATCTATTTCCAGAAAGATCCAAAGTCTCAAGGCGATTGAGTTCACCAATCCAGTTTGGAACCTCACCAGTGAACATGTTGTTACTCAAACTCAAATAATTACACAAGCCAAGATTCTGCATTGTGTCTGGAACAGTCCCAGAAAGCATATTCTCACTGAAATCCACAGACCTCAATAACAAACAGCTTCCAATCCCATTTGGAACACCCCCATTAAACCGATTCTTGCTCAGGTTAATATTCCTCAAATTGTTCAATACTTCAATCCCCCTGGGAATCTCACTATCCAACAAATTACCAGACAAATCAAGTGAGCTTAACCCATTCAAACCCCAAATCCCGGCAGGCAAAGACCCTGAAAACTGATTCGAACTCAAATTTATGGATGCTAAACTAGCACATGAGCTCAAAGTATTTGGAATCTTCCCTGAAAACTTATTCTTAGCCAAAGAAATGTCCCTCAAAGCTCCACAATCCTTAAAAAAGTCCTCCGGTATTGTCCCGGAGAGACTGTTTTCACTCAAATCAATGATTCTAAGGTTTTCAAGGCGAGTAAGGTTAGGATTAATGCTACCAGTAAGGCAGTTTCTTGATAGAGAGAGCTTGTGAAGGAACTGGAGCTGCATGAGGCCACGGCCGATCTGACCTGAGAGAGAGAGCCCATCAAGAGAGAGCTCAGTGACCCGGTTGGATCTGGGGTTGCATTTGACACCAAACCAGTTGCAGGGAGTGTCATCATCTTGGTTCCAAGATGAGAGCTTTCTCTTTGGATCTTGAAGGTCTGCTTTAAACACTATTAGACCCAAAACATCATCATTTAATGATGGGTTAAGGGATCTCACACATTGAGTTCGAAAAGATAAAACCAAGAAAGCTAATAAGCTCAGCAGCTTTTTTGTCCTTGACATTGATAATTGCTATCAAGAAACTCAAAAACCACTACAGCCCATTGAAACTAAGTAAATAAAAATAGAAAAAACGAAGGGAAAAGCTAAAAACTAGTGATATATTCTATTGGCCTCAAAAACGAAAAAAAAAAAAAAAAGAGGTTATTTTTTAACGTCTAGATTTGAAGTAGAGAGACAAGTAGAAGTCAAACTTGGCAAAATGAGACAACAACCCAAACATTTCTTAGCTCAAGTGAGAAGATGATGTTATAGTTCTCCCTGCGCCTGACCAATGCCCAGAAATGTCCCTAACTTTTGGCTTCAAGTTTCACAAAAAAGATAAAAACTTCTAGCAAGTAAACAGATGATCTGATAACCAAATAAGCAGCAGTAAGCTGGTGCATTTAAAGCTCAGTGAACAGGACACTAAAATGGTTCACCAGATTCCGGTGAAACAGTTAGGGTTTCGGTTAGAGTTGCCGTTAAAAAGCATCGGGAAGTGAGGGGGAGAGAGAGAGTTTGCTTCAAGGGTACGTTGGTGTTTGAGCTGTGGATCGCTCCAGATAGAGAGCGAGAGAGAGACCAGGGGGGAGGTGTAATAAAGTTTGTGTTTTTGTTAACGGGAAAGGGCAGAGAAAATACGAAGCAGGCTGGTACGTTGGGGCTATTTAATGAGATTTGTAGACACGTGGCTACTTATATTAAGTGGATGGGTTTTCCACGTGGTTTTTACACGTATTCCTCTCCACTGTCAGTGAGAATTCCTTAAAAATTGGCGATGGATCATGTATTGCTGACGGGACCTAAGTGTGCTGATGAATATAGATGGATTGGATTTGAGTTTATTATTATATAGAATTTATTTTTTAATATTTTATAAATTAAAATTTTAATTTTTTATTAGATTTACAAGGGTTGGATATATTGTGTTGGAATAATTTTTGTGAATATATATATATATAATTTTTATATATTCATATTTATAAGTGAGCTACAGCTACAATATAGATTGTAGGTATCATGACACTCATAATATTAGATCTACTTTTAATTATTTGAACCATTATTAAATTTTAGTTTACATCGTTTTTTTTATGTTTATTTTTTGTTAGGTTAAAAGAAATCAACATAAAGCTTATTAAAAAGAATTTTGGAGCCAAAACATTTTTAAGTTAATAAAAATAACAGTTTAATTCATAAACTATAAAATATCAAGACAAAATAAGTATAAAGTATACATGTTGTCGAGTTGATTGGGTTTAAAAAATCTCGACCTGCCACCCGACTCATGATATTCATTTCTTAGATATTTTGACCCATTATCTCTTAGTGAATATTGCATATATTCAATTAATTGGTTACATGTAGCATTGTTTTTATTCATATAAAACATATTTATTAATAATAAAGGCTTTATTATTTTTAATAATCATTTATATTTGATTAATGAATCTAATATTTAATTAATAAATCTAGAGTAAAGATAAAGTTTATAGAACAAAAATAATTTGCAAATAAAATTATAAAGTTATAATTATAAGATTCTTATTGCATCAAAGAATTATTCATAAATATTATTGGTCAATGTTCTATAAAAACTGGATGTTAATTAGAATTGTTGAAACCGTGTATATATATATATATATATTATGAAAGGAAGTAGCTGCTCTCATGAATTGAGGTATGATGGATATCTAAAACTAATATGTAGATGTTTGCTATATGACATGTACATTGGATTGAATCGCATGAGAATTTTATATGGAAAGATCATATATGTTATGGTCTTCTCATTCTTCAATTTTAGTTACTTCTCATTTATTTGCTTAGGTGTAAAAGATACATTGAATTGAATACCTATTTGTCACTTCATCATTCATAAATCTTTTATCATACTATTATGATCTATCAAGCAACAAGTGACTAATTTGTATTGGCACAACATTACATAACACCTCATCACAATATTTACCAATAGAAAAAATAACTAGTGTAATTTATAAGGTATGAGATGTTTGGTAGCATAAAGATTTAACTTTCTCATAAATTCAGTACTAGCTATACTAATGCAACTACCACCATCTATAATGAAGCTACATACCTTATTATAAGCATGGTATCTCATGTGGAACATGTTCTCCTTTTGACTTTCCAAATCATCCACCTTGATATGTATATTCAGTGCTCTCCTCGTCACAAGTGCCTCTCCCTCAATTGGATACTCAACACAAAACATCATTAGCATCCTCCAATGGTGGCATCTTCTTCTCTTTATCCTCCCTATCGATCTCAACCTCATTATTAGCTTTCATAACCTCTCTTTTACTTGAAAACTATGAAGCAACATGACTAAAACCCAGACAATGAAAGCATTTGATGTCATGGTTATAAGAAGTAGGAGTATAAAGTCTTAATGCATTTCATGGTTATGAGAAGTCAGGGTATAAAGTCTTTATGCCAAAACTCCTCTATATAGCCTGAATCTCCAATTTTCACATATTCTTGGCAGATTTTCAATCATGACTTCAAACATGTTTTCTCTTGTTTGGATGAATTATTAGGCCTATCATATATGGTTAGGAAGCTTGCAATGTCTACTTTCTAGACCAACCTGAATTGAAGAAGAATTTCATTTATAGCTCCAAATATGTCCCAAATAATACACAAAAATCTAGTTTAGCTGATTTGATAAGATTTATCTAGTAAATTCAACACTCTTAAATAATATGTTCCCTAACTCAATTTGAACTTAAAAATCACTAAAATATAGTTGTATGTGTCTAGCATCTCCCTATAAAATATCAGCTCTTTCCGATGTACGATTTAAGAGATATGCTTGATTTGTAAAACTAGTCAGCAGATATTTTAAAGTCAAATTCATATATGATTTGGTTCATATCACAATCTCTAGGGTTCAAGACAAATCCCCTTCAATAAGGAGATCTCTTCATTATCAGGCTAAAACTTAAATATTCTAAGGCCTAAATTTTAATGGTGTATTTATTTTTATTTTGTATCTTTAATACCTAGAATATACTTTACAACGTAATTTTATACCCCTAAATATTAAAGTCTTCAATTAATTCCTAACATTTTATTTTTTTTCAATTCATTTAATTTCATATCATGAACATGCATTACATTGTAAAATTCTATCACCAAATATTAATTAAACAATTGATTTTTGTAGTGTTTTTAAAATTTTGACAAAATTCTAATGAATAATCACAAAGTTGTTATAATATCCATTAACTAAATTTTTTTTATTTTTTAAAGTATGATAAAAACACAATTCATTTTTTTCAAAAAAAAATACGCCATGAAAATTTTTAAAATTTGGTCATATGCACACAAATAAAAACATATTTTTGTATTTTTTAAAATAAAGAATTTTGGATTTTTTTTCCTAAATTTTAAAGAAAAACAAGTATATTTAATTATCATATCAGCATTTTATAGTGTAAGTCTACAGTCAAGATATTTAATGAAATGGCTTGAAAAACATGTGATAGACCCACAAATAATTTTTGAAACGCTCCCTAAATTTTTCAGAATTTTTTGAAATTATTTGGGGTTTATTTGGCAAGACAAGAAACAAGTTCATCAAAGAAAACTGTCAACAATTCATTATGGTGTATTTGTCAAACATGTCAACAAGGATATATATATATATATAAAAAAAAGCATTTTTTTTTTTATAAAGTTTTGCAAAACCAAACAATGCTTTAAGCCTAGGTTGGGCTTAACCTAACCATATGAGCTGAGCTTCTTAGCCCAAAGCCTATGACAAAAAACAAGACCAAAATCAGAAACAAAGAAATGAAGATCAAAAGATATTTTTTATTTTAATTTTGTCAAGAACACTTTTATGAACATAGAAAATGAAGTATCATTACATACTACATCACGTCAAATTGAAAGCACATAAAGATCTAGCATGAAAAACTAATGCATAATCGAGTATCGAACATTTATAACAAACTTTGATTTTCAACAAATCATACTTGATAAAAAAGAACCATACCCAAATATTCAAACCTACTAGGGGTTGATTGATTCAAAATAAGTTTCAAAAAGTTAAAATGATGGTTTAGAATAATAATCATATATGAATTTGAGTCTCAACCAAAACCCACAAGTAAGGCTAGAACTTCAAAATATGAGAAAATAAGAAAAAGGCTCAAGAACATTCAAAGGTGAAAAAACCTAGAAATTCATCATAAACCTATAAAAAAGCAGAAACCTAGAAATTCATCTCACTCCCTTAAAAAGAGCAGAAACCTAGAAATAACATAAAAAACCAAAAAAAATGACCTAAGTCTTGTAACCATAACTCAAATATATTTGCCATATCTTGCTTGAACCATCCAAAATGACAAGAAACAAGAATCAAAAGCAAAATAGCAAGCAAATCCTATCACTCATAAAAAAATAAAAAAAAATAAAAAAACCAAAATTGCATCTCCTTAGACACAAACATTGTTGCATTGATTATTCCTTTTATTTATAACCTCAAACACCATGTTTATATCTCAAACAAGCATAGCTAGCCACCAAAATAGTCTAAGATCAACAAAAATATGCAATATGACCTTTTAACATATTTCACCATAATAATTTTTATTGAGTAACTTAAACATTAAAACTTGTTAAAATGCATTTTAAACTAACATTTATCATCATATTACCAAAACTAAAATATCAACATAAATATGAACATATATAGGCATACTAAATCATAGCATAACTAACTATCTAAGCACAAGTATCTATGGCATATTAAACTAACTAAACAATCACAGTGGGTGCACAATAAACATTCAAACATGAATTTAAAAGACAAATAGAAAACGTGGGTGTACTTATTGAGCTACACCCTTATCAGATTCAAAGATATACCTTGTATTGGGCAATGCTGATTCCTTTTTTAGGTTGTTTGCTTGTTTCCTCTTGATTTCCAACTTCATTTCAATATGGGATTTGTTTAGCTTATCTTCCTTTTTTCCTTTTCAACTTAGCACATAATTCTTATAGTTTTTTTTCTTATGGTATTTTCTGTTAATGCTTGTGTGTTCTTGCTTTTTTTTTTCTCCTAAAATATCCTCTCTTTTTATAGCATTAAAAGGGCATATAGTTGTTAAATCATTTGTGGGTTTGAAGGTGGTTTTTAAAAACTAGATCATATGATATATTCTTTTCATTTTGCCTTTGATTTGTTAAGAGACCATTCTTCTCTCTTCTTATTTTTTTTTCCCTCTCCCTTGATGTCTAATAAACTCTTGGAACTTCTTGAAAAAGTTAGGAACTTCATAACTGAAACTTGGTCGAAATGGTTGATTAGAGATGCACCTTCCATGAATTAAACGTGGCAAATAGAAGGTCATTATAGCCAACCAAGCCATAGATTCTGTAGAGGGGTTGTTATTCTTCAACTATGAGTATATCATACTTGATTTGGTGGTCTGTAGCTTTCCCATCATCGATCAAAAATTAGGTGTAACACTGTTAAATACTAAACCAAACAATGTTGTTTTGGGACAAGAACTTGTGGGTTTCTATATGGCAAGTGAGGGCACAAACATTGAAAAAGGGTGACATGGCCTTGTAAAGGGTAAGCCCTTCTATCGAATGGTGGTGGTTAGAGCCCCTGAAGTGGTCAAAGATGTCACATTTATTCTTTTGAAACTACATCTCGGTCATCTTTTACTACTAAAAAAGATAATAAATAGAGGTAGTTGATGTGTCACTCGATTCTTCATTTAAAATAAGTGACATATTGCCTGTTTAAACCCTAAAAACAAAGGTTTTTAATTGGGATTTTACATATTTTAATTTAGTCCTTGTTTTTTTAATTTCAACTCATGCACCGTTAATTGACCTTGAAACTTCTAAATCTCTTTGGATTTAGGAACGTCTCTATAAAAAGGTTGACTGCTAACTAAGTTTTCAATGCATTGCCTAATGTTTACACCATTTTTTAAATAGACAGGATATATGTATATTAGTTCATAGGAATAGATCTACGATTTGATTCACTCTAAGGTAAGAGTTTAAGCATGTCATGATTCTTGTTTATGAATTTTCATCATAATTGATAGATGTTGAGTTAAGTCTGTTTCGGAATGCTTTCATTGATCAATTCTTTGTGGTAAAGATTTTGCGTTGCCTCTTGAGCCCTTACAATTCTTTGACGACCTCCACTATTACATCATAGATTGGAAAGTTGTTACCAGTACCTCCATCGATCGAATAGGCTAACTTGTTATAATACTAATTGACGTAACATATAGCATAGATAAGATTTATCAATCCCTAAAGTTTCACAATCCTAAATTGTAGAGAGAGAAAAAAAAAACTAGGGTTCTCAGTCTCTAAAATTACAAATAGAGAAAAGACTTAAAGTTTTATAGTTTTCTAAAAAGTCTTTATATAATAATTTTATATATAAAAAAAAAATCCTACAAAGCTTGTTTAAATACAAGAAAAAGTTTTAATTGGTAAAATACTAATTAAATTGAAATTCCTAATCTAAATAAGAAAAACAATATAAAATCAAGGAAAATAAATAGAATTTTGAAAGAATAGCTTCGGAGCATAGGTTGCCATAGAAATGCAAACAACTAGCAAGCCTAATTAACTTTGTAGAGAGGTTGAGATCGACATAACTTTTGCTTTGTAATCTTTTTTTAAATCCCATTGCCCTAGACACTCCTCTACGTCTCCTCTTTCCTTTGCAAATTGCAATCCCTTCAAATATTCACTGCATGTTCAAAAAATTCTCTTCTTTTTTGTTCATAAAAACATCTTCTCTGTCATCATGGGGGAATGTGGAGTAGTGAGGTCTTATGGTGGGTGGAAACAAGGCGATAAATTTCACATCATTTTAGTTGGAAAAAAGTGAATGTTTATCCAACTAACATCATTGGTCTTTATACTAACATTTCTTGTTAAAGGGCCATTGGTGATGTCGTTTCATTTGTTTGTAACATCACTAGGTCATCTATTTATTTTTTTTGTTAAAGCAACGGATTTTTTGTAATATTTTTGTATTAATCTTTCTTGTAACACTTCAATGGATTTTCTTGATTAATTAATTTAATTATAGCGCTCAAGGTGCTGACAACTTAACATTTCTAAATTAATTGGTTATACCAACTTTTTTGTTTTTGTCTTTTATACTTGGTTATTTAATAGTTATTAGGTGTTATTAACGAAAACAAGATAAATTCATAAATACGCAAAACAAAAAAAGGAAGCGCATGAATAATGTTTGCTAGGTATGGATGGTGTGTGCGACATTGTTTAGTGGTCAAAACCTTGCTTCTAAGGCGTCGATTAAAGTGCCTCGACGTCCCCTCAGTATAAAAGCAGCGTGTGTGGCATAATTGTTGCTAGTTTCGCCAGCGTGATCTTTTATTTTAAAAAAAAAAAAATTCCCTCTCTCTTGGTTTAATAAAAAATCATCTATCCATTTAATAAAAAAATGTTCATGCGATGTCAACATTTTCTTTTTTTTATTATTATTCCTTTCTATGAGATTTTTTTTGTGGTTTTGAGAGTAAGAAGGTTGATGAAAAAAAATTTACCTTTATTGAATCTAGATTTTTTAAAAGAAATTTTATTTTTAATTAAATTAAATTAATTATATGAGAGTAAGTATGAGATGCTCAATTTATAATTATTTTATTTTATTTTTTTGTCACTACTCTAATAGCAAGTGCAATCAGTTTTAGTTATCAATTTCTTAGATTTTTCTTACTCCTTATAAAATGTTGATATCACATGAACATTCTTTTTTTACATTGGTAAAAAACTTAACCCATCCGCAATGTAGCGCGATCCATTTATCTAATGAAAAAAACTAGAAGCATTCATCATTTTATCTGCATTATTGTTGGATAAATAGTGTTATTTTTTAATTTTTAATTTGGTCACTAGACTTTTTTTTTTTTTGTACTTTATTCTGTTACAAAAAAATCTTATGATTGCACTCTAAAAAGTTCATTTTAGTACCTTTAGTTTTAGGATTTTATGTTTCGGTCCTAAACTTCATTTATTTTACATTTCAGTCCTTTAGCTTTAGATTCTTAAGATGTTTATTAGGTGATTTCCAGTGACAATAATTTTTTAAAAATAGATATTTAGCTCAGAAAATCTAAAACCTGACTTTTTTGGCTACCTCCCCGATAGCCAAAATCTAAACCAATAGACAACACGTGTGTCTGTTTTATTTATTTATTTCATTCAATAAAATAAATAAATTCACATATCATCACCCTTAAACAAATAAGAAAAAGAGGACTAAAAAAACTATTTTTTGTTATTAGGCTAGACATAAAAGCCCAATCTCATTGTTAGATGCATGGTTTATTTCTATGGTTTTTTTTTTATAAAATTATTTTTTTTATCTTTTCATTGAAATGCACTATAAATAAAATATTTAACTTTATATTTATATTATTATCTAAGTTATCATAATCTGTAAATAATAATATAGATTTTTATGGGAATGTTAAGAATTTTCTTAGTATTATATACCTCATATGTGAAAAAAACAATTAATAAAATGCTCATGAATATTCAACGAAAACAAAATTTCTTTTTTATATTACTTCTTAATAGATTTTTGACATGATTTTATCACATTAATTGTTTTTTTCTTCAATTATATATAAAATATTTTGATATTTTTTATATTCAATTTTGCCATAGTTTTCAATAAAATATTTAAAATTTTATTTTGTTTATTATATAATTAAATAAAAAATATTTTTTTTCAAAATTGTCCGGTAATATCACACGCACGAGCTTAAAAAAATTCACTCACTTTGAAAATGTAGCATTGTACTATAGCTTGTCCATTGTCTTGTGAAAGGATGTCATGCATGTCTGTGCTGCAAAGCTCGTGCGTGCTATATTATAGGACAATTTTGAAATATATTTAAATTATAATAATTTGAGATAAAACGAGTTAAATTTATTAAAATATGACTCATGATATAAAACCAAAACAATCCATACAAAAAAAAAAAAGTAAAGGAAAATTGCAAAATTCAAGACCTGATAATAGAATGTCAAAGATAAAAACAAATTAAAAAAACTATAATGCCGAAGAAGCAAACCCGAGACCTAATTTAATAAACTCACAACCCGCCATATGAGATTGAGATAAAAAAAAAATTCAATAGAAGTACCTAGCAAAAAAAAAAACAAAAAAAAAAAAAAAAAAAACTCGAGTTAAATTTACCAACGAGCTATCATAATAACCAAACAGGAAAAAGAAAGCGAAAAAATGACAAAACTCAATGGCAAACTATTCCATGCAAACGATGAAATTGAAGAAAACAAATCATAAAAAAAATCAAAAAAAAAAATTAGATTTCCAATAGAAGCACTAAGCAAAAAATACCAAAGTTAAATAAATAAAAAAAAAACTTAGTAAGAAAATGCAAGCACAAATGTTAAATTTACTAAAGCATGACTCAGGATATAAGACCGAAACAACCCGTAGAAAGAAAAGCAAAAGAAAATCATAAAGTTCAAGACCTAATAACCTAATGTTAAAGATGAAAAAAATTCAAAAAATATAATTTCAAAGAAGCAAACCTAAGTCAACTTTGCCTAACTTGATAAACCCACAACCCGTGATATGAGATTGGAATAAAAAAAAATTCAAAAGAAGTACCAAGCAAACAAAAACTTTAGCTAACCCGGGTTAACTTTACCAACCAGCCATTGTAATAACCAAACAGAAAGAAAAGCAAAAAATGACATAGCTTAAAGGCAAATTATTCAATGCAAAATGATGAAATTAAAAAATAAAAACTCTTAAAAAAATCAAGGAAAAAAATAATACTTTAAAAAGAAGCACGTAGCAAAAAATACCAGAGTTAAATAAAAAAACTTAGTAAGAAAATGCAAACTAAACTCAAGTTAACTTTACCACCTTGCATTCGAGATAACCCATCACACTTTGACACGTTCATTTGTTTTTAAATAATATTTAATAAAACACGCTCAAGGGTCAATAATTAAATGGCAAAGAATAAAATTAAAAAACTAAAAAAAAAAACAAAGTCAACCAAGTTAACTTGCGATCTAAATATGAGTAAGAGATAACCCAATAAAATTTTTTTAAAAAAAAATCAAAAGGCTCAATGCCCAATAATTCAATGCTAAATGATGAAAATGGAAAAAAAATTGATTTTTTTAAAAAGACCCTAAAAAAGATCGAACTTAACCGGGTTCATTGTCGAAACTAGTGGTCAGGGTTATGAGACTGAGATTATCCTATAAAAGACACGCAAGAAAAAACCACAAAGAAAAATTTCAAACCATAAAAAAATTAAAATTTAGAATGACTAAAATTAAAACAATGAGGACTACACAATCCACAAAAGCAATTGAAAGAAACTAATAAGGGATTAAATTGAAAAACAAAATAAATGAAGAAAAGGATTAAAAAAAGAGCAATAAAAAATAAGGACCATAATTGGAAACCAAATAAAATTAAATCAAAATCCCAAGAACAAGATAACAAAAATAATAATGAAAAGGATAAAAAAAATAATAGCAATGGAAAGAATCACAACCAGGTTGGATAAAAAAAACTAATGAGATTAAATTATTAGGGATGAAATTAAAAACAAAACAAACTTAAAGAAGCATAAAGTCTAAAATAAAAGAAGAAATCAAAAGAATGAAGACCAAACCAAAAATAAACATACAAACTGGAAGACACCATTGAATTTGTCAAAGCATTGCATGTATACCGAGGCTTGAGAGAGAGAAAAGAAGAGGAGGAAAAATATCAATCATCGCCGAATTGCCACTCAAATAACAAAGCATGCCACCCTAAAAGATGCAGTGCCACTTTTCGTGTCAGGTGAGTGGGTGATCAGCCTTTTTAGCCACCATATGTGCCCTCACACGCCATCAAAATGGCGTAGGAGGCAATGACGTGCCTATGCGTGAGTGGCACACGTAGGCCTGCTTTATCGATTTATTAATATTATAATAATGCAATTTACTAAAAAGGTCGTAAGGGCATACAAATATTATGATGCAAATACAAAATACCCTCCCAAGACAACCTTTAATTTTTCAAAGTCAAAAGGGAAACATGAAATTTTATTGTACATAAAATGTGTAAAGACATAACAAACCCTCTTTTAAAGGCTAATATTTTTTACGCCTGAAGGGCACAAATGTTAATTACCTATGCAAATAAACCTGCCTTTGGACCAGAGGCTACTTCTTTGAGCTCTCAAGGGTAATATAGTATTTTTATTGTACATAAAATACACAGAACAACAATTTTGCCCCTGATTAATTCTCAAATGATATTTGAATCCCATGAAAAATATGATTTTACCCCTAGTGCAAAGGCAATTGTTAAGAATGATGAAGGTAAAAATTGTTATTACACTGCTTAAATCCACAATGAATCTTCTTCACATGCTATAGTAATTTACGAAACCCTTTTAGTGTTTTGTTAATGATATTTAGAAGAGATTCGATTAGTAATATAATGTTTTTTTAATATTATAATTATAACTTTTTTTTATATGTATTCCAATCATAAAAAAAAATTACTTAGAAGAATTAATTGTGTATATATATATATATATATATTTTAACAACCGAATATGACATAGTTGACTTGACGAATTCTATAAACAACCCAGATGATTATCAATTAATTCAATATTAAATGATGAATTTAAAAAAAAATCCATTCAAAAAAACAAAAAAAAAATAACTGAGTCCACCCGCGTGAACTCATTAAACTTATGACATGGATCACGAGACTAGGATAATCTTATAAAAAAAAAAAAACATAGATTTAAAAAAAAAATCAAAGGAAAAAAAATCTAATAAAAAAAAAATACCATAGCAATGAATAATGTTTTAGCATTTTTATAAGATTTATAAAAATAGCATTTTTGTAAGAGAAATGGTAAAATAGCATTTGGTTTAGCACTCCCCTAAAAGCATATAAAACAAGCATTGAAATGCTAAAATAATTTTTATTTATTTATTTTTAGCTTTCCATTTTAGCATCTCTATTGTAGAAGGTATTAGCTGGATTTTCTTCTTCATGGAGAAACATTGGTAAATTAGCTGTTTTATCTTTGACAAAAATCCTGAAATGAAATATCCAAGTAGAGTAGTTGTTGCAATTGAAATGATTCATAGAAACATTAGACTTATCTGAAGATAAGAGAATTTTGATCAAGAATAATTGAGACTAAAAAACTTGAGAGAAAATATATAATAATTTAGAGTTGTAGCTCTAATATAATACATGACAGTTTAAAATCTTTTCTAAATAAAATCGTGTGTCTCTTCATTAAAAATTTCTTATTATATAGGCAGAATTTATAAGCTAAGAAAGAAAAGAATACAGGAGGAAAGAATACAAACTAATCTCAGTGCTCAGCTAACCTGACATATATACATTGATCTAATTATATAGCTTACAGCTAGTATATCCCAATAAAGAAAAAAATAAATCTCTATACATTAACTGTCAAGGCAAAGAATCTACTGGCATTGTGTAGGTATTTCCTTTAACACTTCCACCGTCAGCGAAGCAACTACGCCAGCTTCCTCCACGCCAGCCACCATTGCAATTTTCTTCCATGCCTACAGACCCATCACACTTCAGCCTTCACCCTTATCACGGCAAGGAAATTAACACCAGCCTCGTTTCTTCTTTTTTTCTTTTTTCTTCTCTTCTCTGTCAAAACCCCTCACCAGCTCTTTCTATTTCTTCATCCTCACAGCAACAGTAACCGAGAGCTCTTTCATCATAAGCAACAGCCCAGTTCAGCCAAGAGCAATGGCACCATCCGTGTTTGAGGAAGCGTAATCCTTACGCAACTGCAGCAAGCTCCACCACCTCCAGCTCCGCAGTTTGAGGAAGAACCAGCAGCAGCGTCTCAGAACGTCTTCCAGCAGCAACGCCCATTCCACCACCGTGACCTCCGTTGATGTATCTGTACTGTGACCTCCATTGAAGCAGCACCAGCCTCCCTCAGAACCACCGTGTCTTTCTTGTTTAGCTGCACCGTGAGTTGTCCTCCATATTCCAGCAGCATCTCGTCCAGTTCACGAGCTTCTTCTTTCTCATCTGCATCGTGAGCCGACCAGCAGTACGACTTCCTCCTTCAGCTCCAGCAGCATCACAACTTCAGTCCAGTAGCAGCCACGGTGATATCTCTTCCAGCAGCAGCTCTGCACCAGCATTGTGGACGAGAGTTACATCAGCAAAGTCTTCAGCAGCCCCACCATGACCTCCTGTTCCAGCCGTGAACGACAGCAGCAACACCATTAGCAGCAGCGTAGAACTCTCCAAAAACCGGTGCAGCAGAGTTAGTGAGGTATATATCATTTCTTGTTTCGTTGAATTTGCGGTCATGGTAGTTATTTGCATATAATAGTTTAATGCTCTTGTTTGGTAAGGAAATAATGTGACAGAAGTTTTAAGAATGTTTAAATGTTCTGGAAACAAGAAGGTGTTAGCATACAATTATGAGGTTGATGAAGGGATTTCTTTTTTTATGGATATGGACTTTTAATCTCCTTTTCTTTGAAAGAAAAAAGAAGGTTGGGCCATTAGCTCTTTTAGCCCTTTTGGACCAAGCTTGGTTTTGTGTTATGGAGCTCAGCCCATGGATCAGGGCTTAAGCCTATGAAGAGCCTTAAAGCCATATTTGGCGTGACAACAATTCTGTCAAAGCTAATTTTTAGCAACGACATGTGGAGCAAACACATCCTATTATTTTCTTTTTGTTTTTTATTTTCATGTTTTTTCCAAATAAATCAAAAATAAATTTCAAAAAATTAAAAAAAAAAATCAGGGCCATTTTAAAATTATATGTGAGTCCCTCATGTGTTTTTCCAATAATTTCATATAATAATGAGTTGTAAACTTATACTATAAAATACAGATTCGGTATTAAAAATAATTGGTTTTCACTGAAATTTCAAAAAAAAATTCAAAAATTTCCATTATCTCAAAAAAATATAAAAATATATATATCTTCTTTTTTTTGTGTGTGTGTAGCCAAATTCTAAAATTTTCATGCATATTTTTTATGAAAAATAAAAATTGTATTTTTATCATATTTTGAAAAAGACAAAAATTGATCAATGGTTATCATAACTACTTTATGATTATCTATTAAACTTGACTTACATTTCAAAAACACCAAAAACAAATTATTTTGTTTTTGCTAATATTCAGGATTATAAACTTATACATAAGACCTATTCTCTATATTAAATAAAATACGGTTCCTTTTATTTTTATATTTTGACATTAGAACGGTTAGGTTTTAACCTAATAAAATAAAGACCTTCTTACTAAGAATAATTTTTTTTAAACCTCAGACAGACCAACGGTTAGAAACATAATATTATCTTAGTTTATATAAAAAACAATTAAATAATGTAGTTTATCTCAGGTAAGGCATACTTGGAGTGCTAATACATTTTCTATATGTAATCAGTCCCTTTATCTAGAATATAAGACTAATTAAGGTTTCTAGTAACCAAAATATTAGGTGGTGACTTCGTCTTTTTTTTACTAAAAAAATAAAAAGAATTCCTTGTTCTTTCCTCATCACTAGAGAGATTCCTACCTAGGAGGACGATTTTCTTGACACCACATATATACAACAACTTTAAAGACCTTTTCTTTTCTCTAAAACTCTCAAATCAAAACTCGAACCCTTCTGATCAACAAAACATGAAATAAAATGTCACTTCACATTTTCTTTCAATTTTTCATGCATAGGTTTCTTCCCTCTTTATTTGTATGCTTCTTACCTCTCACAACTTACATATTTTTCTAAGAATGAAATCATGTAAACTTATTTCTCTCTTTTATATATATATATATATATATATATATATATATAAAAGAGAGAAATAAGTTTACATGAATGAAGAAAAATATGTAAGTTGTGAGAGGTAAGAAGCATACAAATAAATTTTATTATACCCTATGTTATCAATTAAATAATTCCTTTGGAATTGAGTTTTGAATTATTAGGACTTATGTGATATTGAGTATTTCCTTTGGATTATAAACTTTAAGCAATCTTGATCCAATAAATTTTATGAATTAACCACTTCTTGTATTTATATATACAATTCTTTTTTATCACACCATTGCCTATCATGGCCCCTCTTATTCTTTCATGTTTTCTCTTTGTCCAATGATTCATTTTAATTTTCTTTCAAATCCCTCATTCTTATAATATTTTATTTTAAGTTGTTCCATCATTCTTATTAATATTTTATTTATTTCTTTTAATCCATCTTATTTCAAATCAATTTTTTTATATTTCTCTTTATTCAAAAATTCTTTTTCAAGGATAACAAATTTTATTATTCAATAATTAGTTAATTTTAAATTGGTTTTTGTAATTATTTTGGTTTGTTTTCTATAAGGTTATTGTGGTCTCAAACAAATATCTCAATATTTAGTTTGTGCATGATTTTACAAGTATCTATTTTAATTATTGTATGATTAAGTAAAAAAAAAATTATCAAATCCAATGGAGTCCGAGTTCGAGGCCCAAGTCCCAGGTTTGGCGGTTTAAGCAACAAAACTGGGTTGATTCAATATGTCACCGTCTCAATATTAAAAAAATTATATTATCTTAATTTTTTTTAAGTCAAACAACACTTTTTACATATCATTTAGGTTTTCTTTAGCCCTGCCAAGATGATTGGGTCATGTCAAGACATCTTTTATATAATTTAATTTTAAATCCGAGCTAAGTAAAGAGTCGCATTGAGAGATTTCAAAGTTGACCCATGAGGTCAAGTTTAATAACAACGCTAAATAATCCCTGTGACTTGGATTTTTTTTAATATTCAAAATTGCTTCACTGATTATATGAACAATGAAGTAGTTCCCTTTTTATTTCTTTTTCTTTTTATCTTTTCACTTTCCTTTTTTTTTTTTTTTTTTTTTTTCTTGGATTTTTTTAATATTCAAAATTGCTTCACTGATCATATGAACAATGAAGTAGTTCCCTTTTTTTTTTCTTTTTCTTTTTTCCTTTTCACTTTCCTTTTTTTTTTTTTTTTTTTTTTTCTCTTTTCTTTTTCTAGTTTCATCTTTTAAGATTGGGTTTGTATTGAGTTTTTTTTTTTCAACTTTATCTTTTAATATTTAGTTGATTTTGAATTAGTCTTCATAATTTTTTTTAGTTTACTTTCTATGAGGTCATCATAATCTTAAACAAACATTCCAACATTTAGTTCATACTTAATTTTTTAAGTGTCTATTTTTGTTTGTGTATAATTGAGTAAAAGTAACTGTTTTTTTTTTTTAAAAAAATTATCAAACATAGTGGAGTCCTTGATTTGGGTTGCGGGTTTGGGTAGGTTAAGCAGTGAAGTCGAAATTGATTCAATATATCATTGTCTCAATATTAAAAAAAATATATGTTATCTTAAAAAAAATTAAAAGCCAAACTAGTTTTTTTACTTGTTATTCTGGTTGTATTGGATCCTTCAAGTCAACTAGGTCATATGGAAATAACTTATATATAATTTAATTTTAAATTTAGATTAAATAAATAGCCAGATAAAAAGTTTTTAAGATTAATATATTAAATTAGGTTTAATAATAATATTATCAAATAGTTGGTTGATATCTATCAAAATTAAGATGAAATTATCAAATTTGTAGTAGAAAAGATAGTGATTCTAAGGCTTAGTGCTATTTAACTTGGCTCAACTTGAAAACTGGAACTAGGAAGCACGCTTTGCAATTAATAGTTTGCTATTCTACTAATATTTTTAAATTTCACAATATTGCAATTAAATCATGACATTCATGAAATGTCATACTTCCTAATTCTAAAGTTACCTATTTCATTAAATTTTTTTAAATCTTGTTATTCTGTAATTATTTTTAATTTAGAGTGTTCATTTTTTTTTAAAAATAAAAAATAAAAATTGGAATTAACACGCGCGCTTTGCAATTAGCAATTTGCAATATTTGGCAGCACCAGA
Source organism: Populus alba (assembly GCF_005239225.2). NCBI lineage: Eukaryota > Viridiplantae > Streptophyta > Magnoliopsida > Malpighiales > Salicaceae > Populus > Populus alba. The sequence continues at coordinate 10,032,578 of NC_133296.1, read as the reverse complement.
GAGAAAACAGAAGGGATAAAATCAATCATAACAAAGTAAAACACAGAGGACAGGAGGTCTGAGCCTGTCTCCGTCACTCTCTCTAATTCCTGTTTTTAAGTTCATTTTCGTAACCAATGGCGGCGCTTCTTCTTGAATTACCTCCTCCTCCATTCTTGAACTGTAACCACCACCAATTTCTCTCCAAAACTTCTCTAAGACTTCATAATTTCCCTTCCAAAACACCACCACCACCACCACCACTAGCATTCACTCCCCCTACCACATCTTGCTTTCTTTCAACTGTTACTTCTTCATCAATCTCAAAAGAAGAAAAAGAAAAGGAACCCCACTCCACTGCTGTAGCAAGTACCAATGCTCCTGATGAGGGGTCCCAGCAGGATCGCCGCAAAGTAGTTCAAATTGCTTGGGAGAAGCTCGTCCGCTGGTCCCGCTCCTGGCGCTCCAAGAACAACAAGACTGACCTTCTTGAACGCACTAACAAGGTTCTCTCTTCCTCTTTTTGTTGTGTTGTTAGTTCTGTTTCGAATTCATTTAGTATGTTTATTTAAAATTTAGAATAGTACTCCTATGTCCATGTGTGTTTGCTTTTGCTTCACATGGTAGCAAAGTTTGTACTCCTGCTAGCAAGCTTCAAGAATCAAGATTACTTGGATAATTGCCCCATTTGAGAATTTTTTGGCTCTATGTTCATATTGATCGTGTTTTTATAGGTGGTGGTGCTTGGTGGAGGATCTTTTGGTACAGCAATGGCTGCCCATGTTGCTTACAGAAAGTCTAGTTTGGAAGTTCAAATGCTTCTGCGTGACCCTTTACTCTGTCAGTCTATAAATGAAAATCACTGTAATTGGTAGGACTTGGTCTTGTATGCTTCCATTTTTACTTTCATTTCTAGAATGTTATGTGTTTTTTAAATTTTTGTTGTAATGTATTTTTTTTGCATTCTCCTGCAATTAGCAAGTACTTCCCGGAACATAAACTGCCCGATAATGTAATTGCCACCACCGATGCAAAAGCTGCTTTGCTTGATGCAGACTTTTGCCTTCATGCTGTGCCTGTGCAGGTTCTTTGATAGCACTGCTCTGTGTTTTCTTGATGCGTTGATATTAGAATTAAAATTGCATTTTATTCTTCATAACTTTTGGCTCTCTTAATGCAGTTTAGTTCATCATTTCTTGAGGGCATTGCAGAATATGTTGATCCTGGCTTGCCTTTCATATCCCTCAGTAAAGGCTTAGAACTTAATACATTGAGGATGATGTCTCAGATTATTCCCCAAGCATTGGGGAATCCTTACCAACCTTTTGTTTTGTTATCCGGGCCTTCTTTTGCTCTGGAATTGATGAACAAGTTACCGACAGGTGACTTGAGTATTTTAAATGATACCTTTGCAGAAACCATGTGTTCTACTTTTAATCATGTTTAGATGGTATTGATTTGTTTGGTCTTTTATTGCCTTTTGCATTTGCAGCAATGGTGGTGGCATCAAAGGACAAGAAATTGGCACATGCTACTCAGCAGCTATTAGCTTCATCTCACTTGAGAATCAGCACTTCAAGGTATACTAATTTCATTAAATTAAAGGGAGTCAACTTTTATATGCATAAACCTACATGCTTCTCTTTCTTCTGAATCCCACTTCAAAACTACTCAACAGCATCTGGCCCATGGAAAGACTTGATTGGATAAACTGCTGGGTGAGACAAGGCATGAAATAGAACTTGGACAAATATCATAGATTGCTTAATAATGTTAATTCCTCATTTCCCCATTATTTTTTTAGTTGACTCCATGCATCAAATTGGTCTATTTCTAGCAACGACATGTGTAATATTTTTATGTGATTCATCATATTAGCTGTTTCATTGTCTAAAGAAAGCCTCGCATCTATTTGTGGTGAAAGTTTTACTGGTTTATATTTCTGAAAGTTGAGAGAATGCGTGTACTCGTACGTGTTCAGTTTGTAACCTCTGATTACTCCAGGGATGTTACAGGGGTAGAAATTGCAGGGGCACTAAAAAATGTACTTGCCATAGCCGCTGGAATTGTTGAAGGAATGAATCTTGGCAATAACTCTATGGCAGCTCTAGTTGCACAAGGTTGTTCAGAGATCCGATGGCTAGCTACAAAGGTGTTTCACTTGTTCTGTAACATCTGAAGAGCCTTTTCTTGTTCAGATTCTAATATAGTCTGTTTCTTGTTCCTTCTGGGTAGAGTAGTAAGTTGTTTTCTTTTTATCCTGTATCTTGTTCTCAGGATTTCTTGGGAAAATTAACATCTCTATTAGCTTTTATGTTTTTTCTATAGTGCCGTCATGGAGCAATCAAAAGTTTTCTGGTATTATCAATGTCTGTTATTGGTAAGGAGTTATGGCCATAAATAGGCAACAAAGACTTCTACTACATGTTGGGCCAAAAGAAAGGAGAGAAAAAGGAAAGGAAAGGAAAAGAATGGTTGCTTAGGAAGACATTTTGTAAAGTCACAGTTTATATTTGAAATCTTAGATATCACTTGTAGTTAATGTGCACAAAGTAACTATTATTTTCATGTGTGCTCACTCAATAGCTCTGGATTCTGGACAATGATCTATCCTGGAAAAGTTTTGTTTACCTTGATGATCCGGAAACAGGTTTTGCATTAATAAATTAGTGAATAACATTTCTTATTCAGCCTAATGTGCATTTGCTTTGGCTATACAGTGTTAATTTACATTCTGGATTCTTGTTTTTTCCTTCCTTAGGAAACTAATTTCTTTCGAATGCATATTACTTTAGATCTATTATATGTTGTTGGTGAAGATATGGGTTGTATCCCCTGTTCTCATTCTCACAATTTCCTCTCCACTTTTATTCTTGAAGATGGGTGCCAAACCTTCAACAATTACTGGTCTGTCAGGAACAGGAGACATTATGCTTACTTGCTTTGTCAATCTCTCAAGAAACAGAACAGTTGGAGTACGGCTTGGATCTGGGGAGAAGCTTGATGATATACTGAGTTCTATGAATCAGGTGCTTGCAAATACTTTTATGTACTTATTATCTGTTGATAATGTAAATTTTGCTAATAGATGACCATGTTGTCTAGGTGGCAGAAGGTGTGTCAACAGCTGGAGCAGTGATTGCATTGGCCCAGAAATATAATGTTAAGATGCCAGTATTAACAGCAGTGGCTCGGATCATAGATAATGAATTGACTCCGAAGAAAGCTGTTCTTGAGTTGATGAGTCTCCCTCAGGTCATTCAAAATCTCTATTCAGTTCAATAAAGTTTCTTATGATTCATCCAATTTACTTTCTCTTGTCTATTTTGGCTCTCAGTTTTAGGAATTAAATAGTGGCCTTGAATTGTTATTTGTAAGCAAATGTTTTGGTTGCAGGTTGAGGAAGTTTGAGATGGCGCACTTTGTCCTGATGAATGATGATCATGCAATATAATTTCATTACAAGAACAATTTTGTGCAGAAGTTAGCTTAGTCAAATTCTTTTTCCCCCATGGCACTTTCTGAATCTTGGGGATCATAGATACCACAACTAATTTCGTCTTCATTGCTGGTTTCCATGTGCCACGAAGACATGGCTTGTCACTTCAGAATTCAGATAATTTATATCATATCATATTCGTGATCTATGAAATAGAAGAGTATGTACATTTAGATGCTTGTTACAGTGACTAGAAAGTCATAATACGTTACACGAGACTCTGTTTTCTAGTTTGTCATGCAACATCCATTCTGTAATTCTACCTTATACTTGTTCTGTGACATCTACTTAAAATTCATTTTTTCGTTTTTTTTCTCTGTAATTTTACTTGAAGCTTGAAATGAAATAAAAAGAAAAAAGCCCTTACTTTTTATCATTTGACTGAACTGATCAGTTGCGCAATCCATCCCCTATCTTCATCAAATTATGGAACAGCAATATTCCAGTTCTCATCTGATGTTTTCTATGTTGATCCTTGGTGCCATGGCTCCACAATGTGCTGGTCAGCTTGATAGCCAAAGATTGGTGTCCATTTTTTGCTTATATCCATCATAACTCCTGAAATAGAATTTGTTGAGGAACTCGTGCCCTGGTAATTTTGTTGCGTCTGCTGACGTTGCAGGTGATTTCAAGGAAGTTGCTTCCTTTGGCAGGCGATGGGTTAATGATTTTGATAGAGTATATATATTATGTCAAATCATGTATGATATTATATATTAAAAATATTGATTTTTTAAATAAAATTTAAAACTCTTTATAAATCTCATTCCAATTTAAATGAAAATTTACAATCAATATTAGTAAAGATTAAATGAAACATTTTTTGTAATTCATAAAAAATAATGAATTTTTTTTTTATTACTTAAAAATCTTTATATAGTTCGTATTATACTCAATGTTTGCTTATTTGTTACCCTTGATTATGATAATATGTAGTAAGATCAAAATATAACACTTTATATATAAGTTAACTTAGTAATTTCAAGTCTAAAGATCACTTATACAATTGTCATGTGAGTCTTTTTTCTAAACATGGGTGATCTCTCTATATAAAATTCTCATCCGAGTTAATTCGGTGAACATATCATCTCTAACACTTCTATTTCATCATAGTATTATTTTCAAAATATTTCTGGTTAATTCTCTATTAAGATTGTATACCTCAATGTATAAGAACAATTATTTAATTTTTTTTTTATGAAATTAAATAATTCTTCTCATAAACTGAGATACATAGTCTTAATAGAAAATTAACAATGAATATTTTAGAAAGAATATTTTGATGTAATATAAATTCTATAATTATAATAATTTTATAAATGTTTTTATAAAACATTTTGATTAATTATATACTTGATGGATAATTTTTATTAATAAATTAAATATATTTACATAAATAAAATAAACATCATCATTGTATATATAAAACTTACAGATCTTATCATATGTTTACCATGTGTGAAGTGAGAAACTCTTTGTGTGTTGTCCCCTCAATTTCTTCAGATAGCTTCCCCAAACCCTGCTGTTACCAACCTTGATCCCTTTTTTCCCGTCCAATTTCTCCAGATATTACTATTTGCTATGACCCTTGGAACACCTCCTGAGTCCCGCCACAAGCTTACTATAATATTCTTAATCTTCAACCTTTCTGCCCTCGACTTGTCGGTTTTTTTTTGTCCTTTGTACTACAAAGGCTCAAGTCTTTTGTAACTACTTTACAAAATGTCAACTCATCCAGAATAGCCATGTAAAAAATTCATTTCAAAGCTGTACTTTCAATAAGGACTTTGCATGTAAGCGCCCATCCATGTTTTAGTCCCCTTCATGGCAGTATCTCTATGGACCTCTTCTCTTGTCAACATCAGTCCCTAGTTTTCCACTAATCTGCCTTCTTTCTCCTTGGCGAGAGACCCTTTACGCTCTTGGGTTTTGACAACAAGAAATCAAGGTACTCCCGTTAATCATAATCAAAAGATTCTCCTTGTAATTTTCAATTTCTGATTTCTTTATCTGTGTATAAACTCTCTTTTGAGCTCCATTTCGTTTGTTTGATGCCATATTTTCCAGCTCATAGTAACAGTGATTCGGTAGGTAAGATTAGTTCAAAATGTTTGTTTGATTTTAGCATTTCAGTTTATTTTATGACGTCGAGAGATGCCGGGTTCTTCTTTTATGTCCTGGTTTTTCGTTAACAACTGATCAAATGCTTTAAAGCTAAGGCCAGTTTTGGTTTGTTTAGTCATGTAGGAGCGGGATTAACTAAATTGATGATTTCTTTTTTCTTTCTTTCCAGTAGCCATGGAGGATGGTTTGTTTACTCAACTGATATCTATAAGCCATCAAACTCTCCACTTCTACTGTTTTAATGAAATCACGTTTGCTGTTCATAATAATCATCTCTGCTTATCTGCTAAAACATTCTAAACACACACACACACACACCAAAAAAAAAAAAAACAAGAGTGAAAAATGTTTCTTTTGTATTGGATGGTGTCCAGACATGCCTGCTTTTGAGTGTGCCGTCAATTATTTGATGCACCTTCTCCTGGCCTCTGGCTATATAGAAGGAAGAGAAGGAGGAGTTGATTAGAAGCCTTCTAATTGGACCTCGAATTCTAGTTGATTATCATTAATGGTTGGATTACACTATAAGGATAATTTTCTCCCACATTTAATCCTTTCCATCCGGGGTTTGAATAGGATTTTGTTCTTGCATCTATATCTCATAAGAACTATAAGTAACCCTTTCAACTTATTTAGCTGGAAGCTACTGCTGAAACTTTGATTCATTAGTATTACAAATTGTCCTGAAGAGAACGTATTTGAAAGAAAGATTTGTCATAAAGGAGCCCAGACAGCTATCATTGTGTAGGTATAGGAATCTTTGTCATGTGTGTATATTCGCTTTCATGTTGGTCTAATTTTTGCTTTTTTCATGGTCTGGAACAAGAAATGGAAGGATCATCTCGTAAAAAACGCAGCCGTGTGGAGATGCTTTCACCAAATTACAAGCTTGGTAAAACTCTTGGATATGGCGCCTTTGGAGAGGTGAAGCTTGCTGAGCATAAATTGACAGGTCTTCATGTTGCCATCAAAATACTTAATCGCCATGAGATGAAAAAAAAGGGGATGGAAGAAAAAGGTATAGGCCGTGCACAGCCTTTCACTATCAAAATGAATCTATGTGATTGGATAATTCTATTTGAATGAAAGTCATTCATCTGAACTTGAAATATGAAAGTTTTATGCCAAGATGTTAGACATTTATTATATTCCTCTGGGAGGACTCAAGGAAGATTTTGTTCTAGATTTTCTTTTCAGTTCAGAGTTTATTCAGTTTTACCTCAGTTGTCTTATGTTTTCTCCTTTTCTTTTGCAGCGAGGAGAGAAATCAAAATCTTGAAAATGCTAACGCATCCTCATATTATACGACTGTATGAGGTTATTGAAACATCATCTGATATATTTGTTGTAATGGAGTATGCCAAGTGTGGGGAACTCTTTGAATATATTTTGGAGAAGGGTAGGTTAGAAGAAGATGAGGCACGCAGTTTTTTCCAGCAGGCAGGATTGACTAATATTATGCATTAGATTTCTTCCGCATTTTCTCTTCATTTCCCAATTTGATTCAGTGAGCCAAACTTCTCTCTGCTTGCAGACAATTTCTGGTCTCGAATTTTGCCACAGGAATATGGTTGTTCATAGAGACCTTAAGCCCGAGAATTTGCTGTTAGATTGTAAGCACAATGTGAAGATTGCTGATTTTGGTTTGAGCAATATAATGCAAGATGGTCATTTTCTAAAGACAAATTGTGGAAGTTACAACTATGCTGCCCCAGAGGTACGGATCAGGTGGAGGCTTCTGTACCTCGTTTGGTCTATACATTTGTCTCATGTAGTGATTTTTATTCATAGGTAATGTTATCTGTTCTTTTAATAGGTCCTAGCTAGGGAATTGTATGATGGGCCTCAAGTGGATATATGGAGCTGTGGTGTTATATTGTATGCTCTTCTTTGTGGTTCCCTACCATTTGATGATGAAAGCATTCCCAATCTCCTCAAGAAAATAAAGGTACTTTACATTTTCTTTTCTATCTGTGGATTGTGTAAATCAGCTTAAAGTCTTCAGCAAATAGTTCAACTCAGTTATATAATTTTTGGGCTGGCCATTTTATTTTCAAGCTTAGCTTCAAGAACCAGTTATGTATGCATCATTAGAAACTTTGCTTTCTGCTGACTGCTTAGGGTTTACTGTTATATTCTGTTGTCAGAAACCTTTTGTTGTGATTGAAGACTACGTTTAACTTCCCTTCACATCTTCGCTGACTCGAGTCATTTTGGGTTTCTCTGTTTTTGTTGCCCTGAAATGACCATCTTTTTTTACTACCTATTCCTGTCTCATATGATTGTTGTAGTTGATTCTTCTGTATTCTGCTATTCCATTTTCCACCACATTCACAGTATAAAACACTACCTCTTTATTTCCCAACAATCTTCTGTACTACAAAACTATTGTTGTTTTATCCTTATATTTATTATTTCCTTTGATTTTACACTTCCTTCACGATCAAGGAGTAATTTCCAGACCATGAATTTAATTATCAGTCTGTTATATATGCTTTCTGAGTTATTGTCCATTTATTTTCTTTGTTAATAAGCGTTTAGTTACTGATATTCTACCTTCAACTATTGTATGTCATTATTATATGAAGATTAATTCTATAGCATCCTCAGCATACATCGTGTTCTCTTTAGGGTGGCATATATTCTATTCCCCGATATCTGTCACCTGGTGCAACAGATATGATCTCAAAGATTCTTGTGGTTGATCCAACGAGAAGAATGAGGATGCCTGAAATTCGTCAGCATCCGTGGTTCCAAGCTCACCTTCCACGTTGTTTGGCTGTTCCCCTGCCAGATACTATGCAACATGCTAAAAAGGTTTTCCTACCGAAGATTTGAGTTATGAATTAATAGTGACTGTATGGATTTGTTTCTTCTAAGTCCTTGTACATAGCTTTTATTTAGCATCAACCGGAGGATTCAATAATGGTGAGGAAGAGTGGTCAAATCTAATTTATCGTGTAACACCTGAAATGTCTTGGATTGAGTGATAAAGAATGATCTAGTTACGAGAAGTATATGTCATTAATGGAAGGTAGCATGAGGCTTAGCTGACTCGAGGATTTTAGTATGTTAAAAAGGTAAATAGCATGGATTTTATTGTCCATACTGGTTTGTTTTGACATGATGCTACATTAGTTACAAGTATGGTATAACAGGTAGATCCTTGCTGTTCTCTGGAGAGGCTATACTGATATTCTGGATCCAAATGGATCCTTTTAGTGTCTAGGTGAAGCTCTTAGGACTAGCAGTACTGTGCCTAATACCTCACACAATGTTTGGAGAAAAAGGTTTTGAAGAAAAGGGAGAGAAATGAACCCTATAAGCATGTTTAATAGTCTTTTCTTCACAAGGAGGGACAATTCAATCCCCTCCCTTCCAAGTCATCGATCCAATTTATTCAAACTATTAACTGTCATTCCTGCAGATTGATGTAGAGATTTTTCAGGAAGTGGTCAAGCTGGGATTTGATGGCAAACAACTAATCGAATCCATTATATGCAGGATGCAAAATGAGGTTTGGAAAATTTGAAACTTTTCATTTAGTGTTTTAAAAACTCTTTGCATACAATAATCGAAGTTTGCTATATAGGATTACTCTACAATTTTTTTCAGGCAACCGTTGCATACCATTTGTTATTGGACCATCAACTCCGTGATTCTAATGGTTATTTTGGAGCTGAGATCCAAGAGACTACGGTGTGTTTATCTTTCCCATGTTTACTTTACAGGGGGGAAAATGTTGTCGACATTTTAATTTATGTTGGTAAAGAGTTATTTCAAGTGGATAGTAGTTTCTGAAAGGGCTTGGCATGTCTTGAGGATCTGTCCCTGGGCATGCGATAACTAAAACTGAGGAATATGATTTATCTAAAGTCAGAGGATTAATCTCCCTCTGCCCTGCACTAGGTGGGATATATATTTTTACCACTTCTATTTTTAGCATTTTCATTGAATGATGATTAATGTTATATATTCTGTTAGTATACTTTCCATTTGATTTGCATTGCTCTCAAGTCTCAACTTTTTTTTCTTCTTTGCTAGGAAAGTAGTCTCAGTTCAATGCATCCAGATGAACCTTCTTCATCAACAGGGCACTTACTTCCAGGACATATTACTAATCAAGGATTGGCTTTACAGTTTCCGGGTAATAGGAAATGGGCTCTTGGAATTCAGGTTAGTTCCTGCGCTTTTAGAGTGTACAAATTCAAGTGCCGATTTCGAGCTTGCGTGTGGCATGAACTGCCTGGGGCTGGCTTAGGTTGTTTGGTTCTCAGGGGAACTTTGGGTAGAGATCCTAGGTTGTCATCTTAGATACATGAGAAATTGAATATATAATGAAACAATGGCTATATTCATTTTACAGTTATACCTGATTATATTCGATGCCTTCACTTTGTCAGTATCGAGCTCCTCCTCATGAAATAATGGTAGTAGTTCTCAGAGCTCTGCAAGAACTGACTGTGTGTTGGAAGAAAATTGGCGATTACAGGATGAAGTGCAGGTGGATTCCTGGCACTCTTGAACCTCACAAAGGCAAAGCCATGGCAGTGAACGACCACCCTGTTCATAATTCTGATTTACTTGCGCAGCCCTCCATTGTCGAGAAAGATGCAGTCATGAACCCGCCAAATGTGGTGAAGTTTGAAGTGCAGGTAATGCACTCATCATGTTTGTTTTTGCTTTTAAATGCATATGAACGAGGAGAGATTCAGGAGGCAAAAGGGTCGAAAAGCTGGTGAAAGGTAAGCCTGGTGTGAAATCAGGGCATGCTCTGATATGGCTGATGCATTCATTGTTTTGACAGCTTTACAAAACTGAGGAAAAATACTTAGTTGATCTACAAAGAGTCGAGGGTCCTCAGTTACTCTTCTTGGATCTTTGTGCAGCTTTCCTCGTACAGCTCAAAGTCATTTAATCATGCTCCTTGTCCCTTGGCTTGTCTTTCATTGTTTTAGCAAGCTCATGTCGCAGGCAATTATGCATTTCAACTTGTTCCTGTCTTCAAGAATACAAACCTTTTCTTTTTTCTTTTTTTCTTTTTTCCTTTTGCAGGCATGCATTTCAAGCTCATGTTTCAAGCATGCATTTCATTTTATTTTTATTTTTATTCTTGTATGGGTCACGCCATTACAAATTGCGTCCAAATGAGATACAAAACGTACTTGAAGCTTTAAATTGAATGTCCACTGCAATTTAAGTTGTAAATGAGATAACTGCGGCTATTAATTGGCGCTCAAATAATTTTATTTTTTTATGAAAAAAACATATAAAGGATTTTTTAGTGTTTTTTTTTTACTAGAAAAGTCCTAATAATAAATTAAAACAAATTTATGCATACATTTAATTAAATAAATTAAGAATCAATTGTGCTAATAAAAAAATATTAATGTATTTATTCAACTCGTTTTTGTTGGTTAGAAAACATGAATATGTAGATGTTGTTAATGTATTTTTTAATATTGACTAAAAAATATAATTATAAATAGAAAAATTAATGTTTATATATAATAACATAAAATAAAGATCATATATGTGAATAAAGACGTGTAGGATCTCAAGTTAATTTTAAAAATAATAGAAAAACATGGTAATATTACGAATGCATTTCATTGTATCATGTAAAATGTTATTTATACAAAACAAAATAAATCTTAAATATATGAATCGATAATGGCAATGAAATTCCATCATTCCTATAAAAGTAAAAGATAAGCATGTTATTTAACCCTAATTATTTTACTTTAATGCACATATTGTTTTATATCTTAAACATTACTATTTCATACCAAGAATAAATAATTTTTATTTTTATAAAGCATAAAAAAGTATAGATGAATTAGAATAATTTATTCAAAACATCAATTACATATAAAATAATTAAATAAAAATTGTTATTTAAAAAAAATCTAAATATATAATCTAAGAAATAAGAGAGAAGGGATATTCTATAAGTATAGAATGATAAAATATTTCAATTGTCAAGAATAAAAAATAATAATTTCTTTCTAAAACAAAGTTTAAGGAAAAAAGGAGGAATTTTTTTGAAAAAAAATAAAACCCAAACAATTTTTTTCAAATAAAAATTACTTATGTTATATTACCTGCTATAGTAAAAAATAAAAAATTATAGTGAAAATTGAAAGATATTTGCAAATTTCCCACCGCTATTGTACCCTCAATTGTAAGAAAAAAGTAGAAAATTATAATTTTGTCACTGCTACAATACCATAATAGTAAAAATTGAAATAATTACAAAATTATCATTCCTACAATGTTTTACCCATTTCATTTTAGTATATTGTATAATATTTGCATCTACACAAAATTGCTTAGTTGCTTACTTGATAATTATCTCATGCTATACTTGGATCCCACCAAAACATTTTTTAACATAAAAAAAATATTTAGACATTTATAACATGTTTTTCAATGGCAGCAAAAATTTTAATTACTATTTCAAAATTTTATTCAATTAGTTAACTTTAAAATTTTCTAATTTGAATCCATGTTTAGTCATGGTTTTAAATTAATTTATGTATAAGTTGATCTAATATGACTTGATTGATTTAACAGGTCCAAAAACAATCTACATGACCAATAGAAATATAATTTAATTTTAAATTTTTTTTTTAGAAAAACTAAGATTGTGATATATTAAATTAATTTGAGTTTACTCGTCAAACTTGCAAACCCTAATGAATTAATAACTTTATTCTTTAATTTTTTTTTTTTTATCTAAGTACAAGACACTGGAAATAGACAATAATAGTAAAGCAGTGGAATAATTTTTTTTTAAATAATTATAATAGATTGTAAAAAACAAATGCCTTCTAAGATTACAATTATTGTCGTATTCAAAAACAAAATAAAAATTAAATGGAATTTAATAAAATAATATCTAAAATATATCCTTAATTAATTTTAAAAAAATAATATATAATATTTTAAATTAATTATTTTTTAAGAAATTAATATTTTGGAATTTAAAAAAAAAAAAAAATATGTTGGGTGGGCGAGTGTGCCTGGACCCTGGACCATATAAAAAAAAAGCTCATGCATTGGGGCTTGCCAATTTAGACCCGTGCACGGAGGCTTCCTTCTTTTTTTTTCTTTTTTCTTTTTTCTAATTAAAGGGGTGAAGGAAGCATCATTTATTTTTTTGAAATTCAACAATGGTAGGTGGTTAGAAAGTTAGAACGTTTTGATTTCTAGGCCTCAAAAAATTTATTTTCACCCAATATTTGTACTAAAAAACACTAAGAAACACCATAAAAATTTCAATAAATCCATTTATTATATTAAAATAGTATTTCATTGGTTTAAAAAAAAAACCAACTTGAATAAAGATTTTTTTTTTCTCAAAGTTCAATCTACTTTTTTTGGCACCAAGAAAAAAAAAGATTTGAATCCATTAACACCAAGAATAACTGGTTTTGCACTAAAAAATTAGCATGTTTGTCAACTTTCTTTCACTTTAACTATAATCTGGGGACTCTTTCTTTTCTTCTGAACTCGAAAATTAAAATATAAACAAAATAAAAATTTTGAACTAAATCATTTACTCATCAAACTAAAGCGACCAAAAAAAAAATTTGACAAAATCCCAAGGCACAAAGCCGTTGACACAACTTTTTTTTTTTTTTAAAAAAAAGGCTTCCAATCTTTTTTCTCTTTTAATACGGTATCTTAATTTTAATTTCTTCTTAAACAATAAAATTAAAATTTTTATCGTGAAATCGAGCATTAATCCAATGACAAGATTTTTGTATGATTAAGATAGCCATATAAAAAAAGTCGAAACAAATTATAGCCCACAAATCCTAATAAAACACAAAATAAAATAATAAAATTAAAAAGAAAAAAAATATGATGACTAAAAGCAAAAAAAGGGAAAGGGGGTTTGTATAATATATTTTGATATTTAATGATGATTAATTTTATTTTTTTTCCACAAGCATGCTTGGCCTCACTTTTTATTTTATTTATTTGATTTTAAATTTATCTTTATCTTTATATATATATATATATATATATTATAACTAAATTAAAAAAATATATTATTAAACTCAGTACAGTAAAGTTCATGACAATATTTAAAAAAATAGTAATCTTAATTTTTTTCATAACATTTAACGCAATCAGAAGCAAAAAACACAGAGGTTCTTGTGATGTAACACTCTTCAGTTGCATGGGAGTGGGAGAAGGAAGACTGAATTACCATATTTCAAGTCTTCAAAATGGAAAGATCGGCTCTTCTTTTGTCCATGGATGTTGCTACTAGAGGCTTGGATTTTCTGAAAGTTAGATGTATTAATCAGTATGATTCACAGGTTTTGAGGCATTTCTTTCTGTTGTGTTTCTTTGCATTTTTTTTTCACACTTTTATTCTTGGTTTTGCTAGGAATTGGATAAATGGTTCATTGGAGCTTGATTCCACCAATAAATCATGGTGCAGGGTTGGTTTAACTGCTCTGTTGGGTGAAGAAGGAGACTCGTTGCTATTTCTGCAACCAGTTGAAGTGGATTATCTACAAGACTTGGAGAAACATGGCGTATCCCTAATAGTCTGAGCTCGTTTGCGAACGTGGCTTGCCGGACATTTCAGCCGAGGATGAATAAACTGTCTCAGAATGCATTTTGTTCAGAATTTTTATGGTGAAGAAACCACGCCCACGCCCAAATCGAAAAACCAAAATCAGAATTTTAGAGATATCCCTCCTTGCATTACTTATTGAACTAGTGTGTTTTGTGTTGGCCGGCCATGCTAGCATGTATTTCATTCACCAAATTTCTCGCAAACTTTCAAATCTAGCACACTCAGATTTGATCCATTCCAAAATCGTAACTTTAGTTCAACAAGGACAATATGTAGATGCCTTGCAATTCTACTCTAGAAATCCCCTAAACGCTACCAGGTTCACATACCCTTCTCTCCTAAAGGCCTGTGGTTTCCTTTCAAATCTTCAATATGGAAAAACAATTCACTCTACAATCATCACCAAAGGCTTCTTCTACTCTGATCCTTACATCACTACCTCACTTATCAATTTCTATTTTAAATGCGGGTCATTTGGAAATGCAGTTAATGTGTTTGATAAATTGCCTGAGAGTGAAGTGTCAGGCCAAGATGTAACCTTTTGGAATTCTATAGTTGATGGGTACTTTCGATTTGGACATAAAAAGGAGGGTATAGCTCAGTTTTGTAGAATGCAATTATTTGGTGTTAGGCCTGATGCTTACTCATTGTGTATTCTACTTGGTGCGTCTGATGGGCAATTGGGATATGCGAAGCAAATTCATGGTTATAGCGTTAGAAAAGTGCTTTACGGTGACCCTTTTTTGGACAGTGCACTGATTTATATGTACTTTAGTTGCGGAAGACCTCTGGATGCGTGGCGTTTGTTCAAAGTTTTGGAAGATAAGGGCAATGTTGTAGCATGGAATGTGATGATTGGAGGATTTGGTGAGAATGGCTTGTGGGAAAATAGCTTGGAAGTATATTTGTTAGCGAAGAATGAGAATGTCAAACTTGTTTCGGCATCCTTTACTAGTACTCTAAGTGCTTGTTGTCAGGGTGAATTTGTTAGTTTTGGCATGCAGGTTCATTGTGATCTGGTGAAGCTGGGTTTTGAGAATGACCCTTATGTTTGTACTTCACTATTGACTATGTATTCCAAGTGCAAGTTGGTTGAAGATGCCGAAAATGTTTTTGATCAGGTTTCTGTGAAAAAGACTGAATTATGGAATGCAATGATCTCGGCATATGTTGGTAATGGACGCTCTTATGATGGTTTGAAAATTTACAAACAGATGAAGTTACTTCAAATTCCACCTGATTCTCTTACAGCGACAAATGTTTTATCATCTTGCTGTTTGGTTGGTTCATATGATTTTGGTAGGTTGATTCATGCAGAATTAGTAAAAAGACCTATTCAAAGTAATGTTGCTCTACAGAGTGCTCTGATGACCATGTACTCAAAATGCGGTAATAGTGATGATGCTAATTCAATATTTAACACAATAAAAGGAAGGGACGTAGTTGCATGGGGTTCCATGATATCAGGTTTTTGCCAAAATAGGAAATATATGGAGGCATTGGAATTTTACAACTCAATGACAGTATATGGGGAGAAACCAGATTCTGATATTATGGCAAGCGTTGTGAGTGCTTGTACAGGACTAAAGAATGTCAATCTCGGTTGCACTATCCATGGATTTGCTATTAAAAGTGGGTTGGAACAGGATGTTTTCGTTGCAAGTTCCCTGGTAGATATGTACTCCAAATTTAATTTCCCAAAGATGTCTGGAAATGTATTTTCTGATATGCCACTTAAGAACCTTGTAGCTTGGAATTCTATAATATCTTGCTATTGCAGGAATGGCCTCCCAGACTTGTCCATTAGTCTTTTTTCTCAAATGACACGGTATGGCTTGTTTCCAGATTCTGTCTCTATTACAAGTGTCCTTGTTTCTGTTTCGTCAGTTGCAGTACTACGTAAAGGAAAGGCAGTGCATGGGTATCTGAAAAGACAGAGGATTCCATATGACCTTCAACTAGAGAATGCTCTGATTGATATGTATATCAAGTGTGGATTCTTGAAATATGCCCAGCATATCTTTCAAAACATGCTTCAGACAAACTTGGTGACCTGGAATATAATGATTGCTGGTTGTGGATCACATGGGGATTGGTTGAAAGCAATGAGATTATTTGATGAGATGAGAAGTTTTGGAATCGTTCCTGATGATATTACTTTCATTTCTCTTCTGACATCTTGCAACCATTGTGGTTTCATTGAGGAAGGGCTAAAACTTTTTCAATTGATGACGGTGGAGCATGGGATTGAGCCAAGAATGGAGCATTATGTAAACATTGTTGACCTCTTGGGCCGTGCAGGACGCCTGGATGATGCTTATGCTTTTGTGAAAAACTTGCCTATTGAACCTGACAGGAGTATTTGGCTATCTTTGTTATGCTCATGCAGAGTTCATCATAATGTTGAGCTTGGTAAGCTGGCAGCTCATAAGCTATTGGATATCGAACCCAGTAGGGGCAGCAATTATGTTCAACTTTTGAATCTTTATGGAGAAAATGAATTGCAGGACAGGGCTGCAAACTTGCGGGCTTCAATGAAAGAAAAAGGCTTAAAGAAGACTCCTGGGTGCAGTTGGATTGAAGTAGGGAATAGCATTGATGTTTTCTTCTCTGGTGATAGCTCATCTCCGAGGACAATAGAGATCTATGACTTATTGAATAGTCTTAGGAGGAACATGCGAAAGAAAGGAGGTCATTATGAAAGTGTTGAGGCCTTGTAAGAATGGCATCCTGGAAGGGATGATTTGCTCCCCAGAAGGAATTCGTTAATGTTCTACCAATTGCTTTGACAGCAAAGGACGTGTTGCTTAAGTTTCATTTGAAGATTAAGAAGCAAATTGATATGAGTTGAAATGATAGATGAGATCCATGAAAAATTTGGAGAAGGAAATTTGGATTCTAATGTAATTGTTCAATTATGAACAATGAATTCACTTGATCAAGCTGGAAAAATATGCTGAACAAGAAAATTCTCTTACTTAGTGATATCCGCTCTTGAAAATAGGTTGTAATGACTCAATAAGCAAGAAATATAAAAAACAAATAAAAACAAAACTATGATTATGATTTTGTAAGTCGCAAATAAATTCATATAAAATATGAATGTTTTATGTTTTTAAAGAGGTGAAATAAATCAGATGCAAAACTAATAAAAATAATTTTATTAACTCCCAAATATCATAAACATAACTTTAGTATACTAAATAAATCGATTTCAACAATAGAAAAACATGTTTTATAAGTTTACGTAAATCAGACTCTTTTACGTAATCTAATTTCTGAATTCGAAATACAAACCAAATAAAAGTTCAAATAACCTTAAATTTAATATTTAGATGTTATTGTACCAAAATAAAAACCCTAGAATATCAATTTTGAAGCGATTCCAACGTGGTTTGATTCAATCTCCATTGAATTAGTGTTTTCATGACACAACTGGATCTTTAGCTTTTTAACATCTTTCTTTTTATTTTTTTTTAATTTAGTGTTACTAATATGTAGGGACAATAATCAAAACAACAAGACAAAATCACTTTTTTCCCTGACTTAAGTTTAAAATTAAACTATGTAAAAGTTTGTCTGACATGATCTAATCAACTTAGCCGGTTCAAAAGTAATCCAATGAATGTTAAAAAAAAAAAATGAAAAATAGATAAAAATAAATAAATAAGGGAGACACATGCTTCAATGTTCATCATACATAAAACATTTAATATAAATTTTTATTTTTAAATAGAATCATTTGACACAAATATCAACTGTTTTGGTAATTCTAAATCAATGTTAATGATATTTTTCTCTCTTTACAATTGGAATCTAATGGCCTCTCTCTCTCTCTCCCTCTCTAGCTAAGAACTAAAAAATAACAAAAAATAAATTTTTGTACTAAAATTGAATTTGAAAAAAAATATTAAGATACAAAAATTATATAATTTGCATTATTTTTTTTAAGTTTATGTATCAAAATATATTTGTTGCCAAAACTTATGGCACACAACCCATGTTTGGTTTTTTTTTTTTTTTTTTTTTTAATGTAGACTATGTGTGACAGCACTATTCGATGGAACAATATTTTCATGCCTTTATCCTTATAAAATAGAACCTTAAAATTAGCTAGGTATTGAGTTTTTTTTAAAAGACTACTAGTCATTATCAAATTAATTATAGATAAATAAATCTTTTCACATTTCAAAAGAAATAAAAGTAACTTTAATGGGTTTTTTTTTATTTTCACAATTTTTTTTTTGTTATTATCAGGTTAACTGAGGGGTAATTTGGTATTTTATAAATAAAAAAATAAAAAAAAAGCATAATACATGACAAAAATGCCTTTGGAAGCAATACAATAAAATAAAAATGGTCTCAAAAGGCTTTTTTATATTTTTCATAATGATTTTTTTTTTTAGTATCAGTTTAACTAAAAGTCAATTTGGTATTTAAATAAATATACGAAATAAAAATACAAAAAATGATTGACATATGTGAAGTGTCTACGCTTTTTAGGTGATGCATATTGAGATTCTAAGTAGCTAAAATCCCCTTCCACCATATCATTAGAAGTGTTGTTATGTCTTTTTTCTTTTGAGGCGGTGCATGGGTCATTGGTAGCATGGTTTATTGCCGACAACACTTTCTTTCCTCTTTTTTTTTTTTTTTTTTTCTCTCTTATCTTTTTGAAACTTGCAATAACCATACAAAAATTTAAAGTTGTCCTCTAATTTATAGGAATTTCCTTTTCAATATTTTATTATTTTGATTTCTAATTTCTTGCTTGGTAAAACTTTGATTTTTTTTTTCTCAATTTCATCAATGAATCCTAATTTATAAAATGTTAGTTTTTTCAATTTAGCTCTCATTTTTTTTTATTGTTTTTTCAGCTTTTTGTTAAATTATTTTTTCTTTTCAATTTCACTATTCAATCAAAGATAAAATTTATTTTTTATTTCAATTTTAATCCTTATTAATTTAATTACTATTTATTATTTTTAATCCTTTTATATAATTATATATTTTTTTAAATTTCATCCTTCAACATTTGATAAATTGAAAATTGAGTTTCATAGTTTTTTTAGATAAAGTGTTTTCGATTTAATAACTCGAGTCACAGATTTGAAAAGTTAACATGCTGATATTAATTTTTTTAAGAAAAATAACTTTGTAATTTTTTTTTATTTTTATATTAAGTTATTCTGATTTTATAATTTGAATTAAGTTTAATGAGATAAACCAAATTAACTCAAATCTTATTAGAATTATATTAACTCAAATCTCATTATTAAAATTATTACTATCTCGAATTGATTTAAATTAATTTATTAATTTATTTTTATTATCCGATTTAATTAAAACTAACTTATTTAAAACGGTAAAATCAGTTGAAAAAAATAATAAAAAAAAGAGCTCACAGTGGAGCACGGGTAAGTTAATCATAATGAAGTTCGTCAAAAGATGACCAGTGACAAGCAGTATTGCTCCGATCTCAAAGCTAAAGGCTCGCACGAGCGTACAAAGCGAGAGGCACCTTGTTGAACCAACCCAAGGTCAGAGTCAGATAACAGGTAGACAGAAACAGATTCCAATTTCTTTCATTTTTTTGTCTTTGTTTTTTCAATTTTGGCACACAGGTGGTGTCATAATACCATACATGCGCAGAGACGGAGAAACAAGAGAAACTAAAACTAAAAACCTCACCTCTCCTCCATCTCCAACCCTTCTAGATCTTAGTGGATTGGTGATTGATTTGTCATATTATAAGACAGCAACAGAAAGAAGGAGATGCTGAGATTCTTAAAAGGAGTGGTGGGTGGATCTGGTACCGGACTGAAAGATCTCCCTTACAATATCGGCGATCCTTACCCTTCCGCTTGGGGATCCTGGACTCACCATCGCGGAACCTCCAAGGTTCATTTTAAAATCCTTCGATTTTTACGTTAGGATTTATTTATCTTATTGTAGTGTACTACTGCTATTGGACGACGAATTAATTCTTTTTGATCATGTTTAAAATGTAATTCATTGTGGTATGTGAACCTGGAGGATTTAGTTTTTGTTTTTCATGTTGATTGATTTTCAGGATGACGATGGGGGATCTGCGGTGTCCATATTTTCTCTTTCTGGAAGTAATGCACTGGATGGCCATTTAGCTGCTGGTCGTAATGGTGTCAAGCGTCTTCGTACTGTGAGTTTGCCTTTTCTCTATATTTTTATTCTTATTATTTAGGCTGAGGTCTTCTCAAGCACAGTAACCCATTTTGGCATGCTTACTTCTTCTTGAAATTGTTCAGTTGCAAAGCTTCTCTTTTATGATTCCTATTTTCTTGGCTTATCTTTTTTGAGGCTTGTTGTTTCCGTGGGCAAACTTCAATAACATTAGGTGCTTACAATCTTCGACCCATTCTTATGTTGTCGATAAGAGAAGAAATTTGTTGTGTGATCATAAGGGTTATTTCTATCTTTTTTTTGTTTGTTGAAATTTACCTTTTCAAACACCATTTCCCCACTGGCATTGAAGCTGCTGTTGCTTCTTTCCAGGTCAGACATCCAAATATCTTGTCATTTCTTCACAGTACTGAAGTTGAAAGTGTTGAAGGTTCTAGCTCAAGGGTCACTATATATATTGTAACAGAGCCTGTTATGCCACTATCTGAGAAGATCAAGGAACTAGGTTTAGAAGGCGCACAAAGGTATGACTGCTCTAATCTGCTGGAGTTGTTTTACTCTTTTGCTCATTCCATCTCTGATGGCTGCCTCCCCCTTTTAGTACATGATTTCTAACTCATGCATTGCTTTTCATTCTTATCATGATAATCTATATTTGCTGTAGCATGCAGATTACCATTCTAAGCACTTTCATTTATAACTGCTCTTTGATTTGGTAGTGCACAAGCACACAGCCTAGGCTCTGTTTCAGGATCATGTTGTTTTAGCTGGATGTTTACAATCTCCTCCTTTAATTCCTTGTTTACAATCTACCATGCTGTCCACATGAGATAACACACGATTCATATGATGGTGGCACATGTTGAGAATGACAATTACAAATTGAACCCGTCTCAACTAGGCTAAGCCTTATCCAAGAGTGCTCTGGCCTGTTTCCTCCACTTTGTCATTTCTGGGGCAATCCTGCCTTTTTCAATTACCAATGAATGATAGGGTTCCTTCTATTTTTCCTTATAATTCTTTTCCTGGCAGGGATGAGTATTATGCCTGGGGGCTGAACCAGATAGCTAAAGCTGTGAGCTTCTTGAATAATGACTGTAAACTTGTAAGCACTTCCAACTCCATATGTGATCAGCAAAATTGATCAACTCCTGTCTCCTTTCTCTATTCTTCGTTGTTTGCATCACTTTCTGACTATCTTTGATCACTGCAGGTACATGGTAATGTTTGCTTGGCCAGTGTTGTTGTTACACCAACTTTAGATTGGAAGTTGCATGCTTTTGATGTTCTATCTGAGTTTGATGGAAGCAATGGGAATGCAACTGGACCAATGCTGGTAATTCAAGTGTCTGGAAGTGAGCGAATGATGGAAATTTCTTGTTACTCTTATAGTAGATTTATTTTGTACTATATTCCCAAATTTCAAAATTGAGCAGCTTTTGCAAGTAGGATAGACTCTGATTACTTCTTGAGAACTGCATTAAGAAGTTTGTTTCTTGTCAATTGATTTACATTGACGAATAAACTTGTTCTCCAAGAAAGTTTTTTAGTAATTTAGAATAAGGCTTACACAGCCTGTTTTGTTCTGTCCTCATGTTTCTCACTGATGAAATGTTTCAATTATGTTATAAATTTTCAGCATATTCTTCCATTATGCAACTATATAATTCTTTATGGTGGTGGATGGTAGATTTAGGATTTACCAATGCCGATATTCTTTCTATTTTTCATAGCTTAACTTGGATTTGTTTTAAAAACTAGCAATGGTTATAACTGGATGGTTTAACATACTGTTTATGTTTTTTTATTTTTCCAGCAATATGAATGGCTTATTGGATCACAATATAAACCAATGGAGCTGGCTAAGTCTGATTGGGTTGCAATCAGAAAATCTCCACCTTGGGCCATTGATTCTTGGGGCTTAGGTAAGTCTATTTTGCTCCATTTTTAGATGGTTGCTTAATTATATCATACTTTGGTCAGTTAAAATGGTGGTCTAACGTTGTATTCATTGACAAACTAGGATCTTGGAATTTGTCTGTTGGGCATGCCTATCTTGATCTATTCAATTAATTGGAACTCTGCCTTTCATTGGGACAAGATAATCCATATTTAAATTTATTTTCCTTGTAGATCCTAGTTTTGGAGGTTCATGTGAATATGATGCTGGTTATGTGGACCCATCTCCTCGATTGCCACATGTGTGTCACATGGCAATTTAAAAAAAAAACAAATGATCTAACATTCATATTTCTTCACTTAACAACAATATATTTCCATCGAGAAACATGTGATCATTTTTACAGGAAAAGCAAACTTGTTGCTAGTCTATTATTTTAAGTATTTGTATCGGTCAATTCCCTTTCCCATTGGACAAAGGGAGTGCCTCTCCACCCATATTACTAATGGAATGACTTTTGAAGTTTTCTCTGTTTCTAATAAGTCCTCTAACATAAGACAAGCTCTTCAAGAAAACCTTTGAATTACTCTAGGCATCTTCAAAAATCTTTCAATTCTTATTGAAATGCTATTGTAGTTGATCCATGCGAACCATTGAAAACTATTTTACCCCCCACATTCCTTTCCACTTATATTTCAATTCCTCTTAGCCATACTCTTATGCTATGCCCCATAGTCCATATTCTCCCAGGAATTTCCTCGCTTCCCCTTTAGTCTTCTTGAATAACCCTCCCTTTATTATATAAGTTATATCTTCCCACACACCTTTAGATTGTTAGATCCCCCAACTATCATTCTGCATCATTTGCTTCATGCTTCTGGGTCAATTTTATTATGAGAAAATTTTTGAAGTTCAACTTTTTTTATTCACTAGCTTTTCATCTGTCATCTGTCATCCTTATGCACTTTTCATTGCAATTCTTGTTTGTTGTTAAAGCATCCTAAATTTAATATGTGTGCAAAGAAATGTGTGGGAAAAATAATCTTTAGTTATTTTTATTTTCTTCTATGCAAGTTTCTGCAGACAATCTGATTGTTTTTCTTTTTTCCTTTCTGGTTTTGATTGATAGGATGTCTTATATATGAACTCTTTTCTGGTATGAAGTTGGGCAAAACAGAAGAGCTGCGTAACACATCTTCCATTCCAAAGGTTTGCCTTCAGGAATTTATTTACACATATTAGCCATGATAATAGTTTTAGGCACTGTTTCATGGCTTCTTTCTGTGTATCTTAGTTTGTCCTTGGTGATTGACTTCAACTCATAATTTATTTTCTTTTGCACTACCTATGTTTTTTTCCTTCCCCAGTCTTTACTTCAGGATTATCAGCGCCTGTTGAGTTCTATGCCCTCTCGCAGGATGAATACAGCAAAGCTCTTAGAAAATAGTGGTGAGTTTCTATTATGAGTTAATTGTAGTTTATGGTCTTGGAGGAACTCTTTAGTCCTACTAACAGCATGTCTGATATCAAATCCGTATGAAATTCATTGGAATTGAATTTGTTTTGCTAAAATTCTTGTTTCTTTTTTATAATAAATTTGTAAGGATTTGAATTCCACAGGATGGAAGTTGTCAATTTAGAACAAAAAAATGATGAAATTCCTATTATCCACCTCAAAATGTGCATTCATAAAAGTTTTAAGGGTAATTTTGGCTTTTAAGAAATTGTAACCAAACAACAATATAGACACAAGTAATTGGGCTGGTTGAATTGCCTTTAGTACCCCCTTTTTATTTACCTGTATTTATATTCCTATGCTTTAGGGGATTTTGGTTTTCCAAAAATAGGCCCTGCATCAGAATTCTTGAGCAAATCTGAATCCTCTAGGCAAGGATTTGAAAGTGTACCAAAATCATGGCTTGTAAAAGCCATTTCAGTTCACTTCTAATACATGAATGTTGGGTAAAATTATGAATTCTGTTGAATTCATCACAATTATTTACTTCACAAGCATCCTCTATAGAATGAGATTAGGAATTCTCTCCATCTATGAATCTAGTTTAGCTCCTGTAGCTATCTTAACCAATTAAAGGTAGATTTTTCTGTTGTTATATTGCCATTAGTATGTGTAGTATAGCTGCAGAAGAGAAGTATAAAATGTTAAGATGGCATTTTCATTGCAGAAAGAGGGCTTGGGCAACTAAATTTATGGCGTTCCCTATAGCAATTCCAATTTGATAACCCAAGAAGGATTCTTGGCCACACTAAAATGATTGGGTAACAGATGGACAATTATAGGATATGCTGATCCCAATGTTCAAGTGCTCTAGCTATGTATCTGAGCTATTGTATTCATTGGCCTTGTCTTCTTAGTTTCGGAAGAGAGTTGAGGAGCTTTATTTGATCTGGCCACCAGAGCAGGAGGGGAGAAAGTAGGAGTCAAATCTGATTTTGGAAACTCTTATGAACGGAATAGTAGAAGCTGATTAGGCTTTCATGCTTGCAACAGTTTAGATAAATGTTTGTAGGAAAATGTTGTTCTCGTTGTGCCTGAATTTAGATCCCCATGCTCAATTGGACTGCATGAGTTCAGACACGTGTTTTTTCCCATTGTTTCTATAACTTCCAATTTTGCTTTTAGCTTTCCATTTTACTGTACTGATATTTTTACTAATGGATTTTGCAGAATACTTCCAGAATAAGTTGGTGGACACCATACATTTTATGGAAATTCTTACTTTAAAAGACAGTGTCGAGAAGGATACCTTCTTCCGCAA
Source organism: Populus alba (assembly GCF_005239225.2). Lineage (NCBI taxonomy): Eukaryota > Viridiplantae > Streptophyta > Magnoliopsida > Malpighiales > Salicaceae > Populus > Populus alba. The sequence goes on along the minus strand of NC_133296.1, from coordinate 10,007,541 downwards.
ACTTCCAAATTTAGCAGAGCAACTTCCTCGCCCAATTGTACTGAAAAAGGTGGGAAAGTTCAGATTCTAATGTTTTTGTAAACATAAATTTCCTACTCTTATAGTTTTTTCCTGTTTGGTATTTATCTTGGTTTCTGCAGTTACTTCCTTTATTAGCTTCTGCCCTTGAATTTGGCTCTGCTGCTGCCCCTGCTTTGACTGCATTGTTGAAAATGGGTTCTTGGCTTTCATCTGAAGAATTTAGTGTCAAGGTCTTTTCTTTTTTCACGTCTGTTTACATTTATCTTATTTTCATGAGTCATGGTCGGTTTAAAGATTTCTATAACACTTCTCTTGAAGTGTCAAGATGTTGTCATCATTTGTATAGTACTGTCATGTCATGGAGGTAAGTTCCTATTTTTTGCAGGTGTTACCGACTATTGTGAAACTTTTTTCCTCCAATGATCGTGCTGTTCGTGTTAGTCTCCTGCAACATATTGATCAATATGGAGAGTCATTGTCAGCACAAGTTGTTGATGAGCAAGTATGCATCATTGATCAGTGACTTCATGTTTTTTTTTTTATTCAAGCAAACTAGATAATTTTATTTGGAATGTGGTCTTCATAATATTGTAATTCTCAATGGGGATAATGTGGCCAGGTTTTCCCTCATGTTGCTACCGGGTTCTCTGATACATCTGCTTTTCTTCGTGAATTGACTCTTAAATCTATGCTGGTTTTGGCACCTAAGGTACTTGTATGACTTTTGCAATGGCCATATGTGATCCTTGTTATTATTGCTGTTTTTCTGCTTTAGGTTTACTGGTTGATTCCGTGTTATGCTTGTGTAAGTAATTAATTGTGGTTTTCGAGTTCTTCCTGAATGTTGCTTTTGTTTCACCTGAATTGCAGCTTTCTCAACGTACTATTTCAGGCTCCTTGCTGAAATATCTTTCGAAGTTACAGGTCTGTATGATTTATTTGTTGATACAACTGAAGTCTGTTTAGATTACTTTGTTACCATTTAGACTGCCTTAGGCTGCATTTCTTTTGGCTTTACTTTGAAGTTCTTTCCTTTCAATTGATGATCCTTTTTCCCTGTGTCCTATTTTGAAACAAAAGGTATTCTTATATTACTCTGTGTATCTGTAGTTTAATAGGTTTGTTTTTTGTAGGTTGATGAAGAGCCTGCAATTAGAACAAATACCACCATATTACTTGGGAATATCGCAAGCCACTTGAATGAAGGGGTAAGAATGAGCTAATTGTCATGTTGTCTTTAATTCTACGCATCAAGAATCTTTCTATTCTTGTTGAGGATGATCAATCTTGTGGTTCTATTGATTTTATGTAACCATTGATTAATTGAGAATTTACTAGATTTTCTTTGTGAAAATGTTCTCTTGTTTGTTTGAATTACAAGCAGACAAGGAAGAGAGTTCTAATTAATGCTTTTACAGTTCGAGCACTGCGTGATACTTTTTCTCCTGCCAGAGGAGCAGGTATAAGACTGTACATTCTGTTAATTTACTATTTGCTCTTTTGATCAAGTTCTTATTCTGAGAAAAGTTTCATTCCTTTCAAGTTTTTTTTTTTCCTACAGCCTATGCGAAATATTTTTTTTTTAGATGTAATCTAGTGCCTTTACATCCTGGTGTTCTGCACAATGCCTAAAATAAACTTGTATTATGGCAGGAGTAATGGCTTTGTGTGCCACTAGTTCTTATTATGACATTAACGAGATCGCAACTCGGATTCTTCCGAATGTTGTTGTACTTACCATTGATCCTGACAGGTTATATTTTCTCTGGATGATTTTTACATATTTTAGTGTTTTCCCTGCATTGCACAAGAATTGAAATGCTCTCTTTCCTTTTCTTCTCAACAGTGATGTTCGATCAAAATCTTTTCAAGCAGCTGAACAGTTTTTGCAAATAGTGAAGCAATACCATGAGGTGTGCTTATGAATTGTTGTTGCTTTTATTTCAACATGTTTTCTGTTTTCAATATGGGCACATAGAAATTTGAAGAGATTACTAAGTGCACATGCATTATAAAGGATATTTGATGGACAGCCTATACAGACCAAGTTCTGCTGCTTTCTCAGTCAATACTTGCACGCACTCATGCAGAAATGGTATCTCTTGTGAAATATTTGCTATCTGGTTCACTGAACCTTCTCCTGCCCCTGCCTCACCCAGGCAATGGACCATTTTATATGCAACCATCCATTTGTTAGTATGCTCAAGGGAGAAGCTTATGATATCAAATGTGAAAAGCTTTCTGGTTGCCATTTACATGTCATAGTTTCTGCTTGCTACAGTGACAACTTAACATCTGTTTGCATGTCAATCTTGTCGTACCAATTCCTCGGAAATTGCTTCTTAATTATATTGGTTAAAGAAGACCAAAGTCTTGAGTAAAGTCTGCTGTCAACGTCCTTCATTCTGCTATTCTCCTTTACGATCTCCATGACATAGCTGGTCAAATTTAGAGGTGTCCATGATCTGGTTTGCTTCCAGCAAGATGCTGTTGATTTTAATTTCAAAGCATTGGGTTATATTGATTTTTTTCCTCTTTGGTCATTTGTAGACAAATGTTGGAGGCACAGCTGGAGCTGCAAGCACAGGAATCTCATCAATACCAGGAAATGCTAGTTTACTTGGGTAAGTGGTTTTGGAACTCGTCATGTTGGAACATTTTGAAATGCTCTAACTTGGCACTGGTTTAATAGCTGGGATTTAATCACCTAATGTAACTGGTGAATTGAGTAGGGTTTTTTTTTTTTTTTTTTTTTTATGTACTATCATAGCTAGGAGCACATCTTAATGTTGTGCATTCTGAATGTGTATGTTTTTTTTTTTCCCCTTTCAACCTCTTCTCCCCCACTGTTGTTGTGTTCCTTTTCTGCTAGAGGTTGACATTAGAGTTTATTTGTACTCTCTTATCCTATATTTTTAATATATTGCACATCAATCAGATTCTTTTGACAGCATTTGTTAAGCACGACTTGGTTGAATGATCTATTTTTTTTAGTCTTAGTCTTAGCGGTGCACATTAATAAATCAAAATTGTGTATTCAAATGCTTACAGGTTACATCACACCAATCTCAATGATTGCATGACACCTTATCAATGCATTTCTGTTTGCAGTGTCTAACTTAAGGCAGTTAAAACTATGCATAAAGTAATGCTTTGCTCCATTAATGATGTTTTTGTCAAGTTTTTGTTTTTAACATGCATTTCTCCTGGCTACATTCTTCATGAATTTTGTATTTAATCTGAAACCATTTTTTATCATTCAGATGGGCCATGAGCTCCTTGACTAGCAAAGGTAAACCTTCAGAACAAGCTCCACTTGCTCCTGCAAATTCTGGTGTTCCTCTATCTTCCACAACCTCCAATGCCAGCTCAGGTATACATCTTGATTGTTTGTTTTGCATTTTTTATGGGTTTGAATGGAGGAGAGTGTCTATTTGACCAATAGTCAAGTATCTTAATGGCCAATGTGTTTTCTGAGGGCATGCCAATCATGCTGTGTGAACTGCACATTGATATTAGATGGTGAAATGCACTGTTGATTCAGCAATGCTTGCTGCAGCATTGCTTATGCCTGCTTTTATTATGATGCATTTATCTATCAATTCAATATCTGATCACCGTTTTGTATGATGATCATAGTGATGGACTCTCCAAGTATAGCACCAGCCCGGGTAAATTCCAGCGGAGACTTGGCTGATCAACCTGTACCAGAGTCCCCTACTTCAACAGATGGCTGGGGAGAAATTGAAAATGGAATTCATGAAGAGCAGGGTAGTGACAAAGATGGGTGGGATGATATTGAACCTCTTGAAGAGCCAAAGCCTTCTCCAGCTCTTGCAAGCATTCAAGCAGCTCAGAAGCGGCCTGTCTCACAGCCAGTTCCACAGCAAAAGGCACAAGGTGATACCATCATACACATAACTTTAGTTCAATTAAGTTACATCTCCTTGCCACCTGTTCTCCTGATGGGACGTTCAGCAAGTCTCTTTAATTAGCACTTTTACCCCTTCTTCAGCTGCAAGTGTGCGACCAAAAAGTACCGGGACGGCGACAAAAGATGAAGATGATGATTTATGGGGTTCTATAGCTGCCCCTGCTCCAAAAACCAATAAAAAGCCTTTGAATGTCAAATCAGCTACAGCACTTGATGATGATGATCCCTGGGCTGCGATTGCTGCTCCCCCACCCACTACAAGGGCCAAACCACTGGTGGCTGGTAGAGGCCGAGGTAAACCCGCTGCTCCAAAATTGGGTGCGCAAAGGATAAACCGGACGTCCTCATCTGGGATGTAATTCAGGGACAGAGAACAAGGATGAAAAATCAAGTTCTGTAAATTTTTGTTATGGTGACTGGTTTTCACATTATAAGACAGAATGGATCCTAGTCGCCAGGAGTTGTATCTTGTACTGCCTGCCAACATAATTGATTTGTAATACCATTCATTTGTACATCATATTCCTCTTATCTGTTTTGTTTCTACTTCAAGATGACCGTTGCCTGCTAGAACGCATTGCGATGTATGTTGGGTAAATTAGTTTCTGCAGCAGCGTCTATTTTGAAATAGCCAATTCACAGAGCTTGTAGACATGCTTAGGATGTAAATGCACTTGATTGGAGCAAGGGTTTGTGGATCGAAGCGAATTTATTGTCTTTAATGGCATCTGTTACTATTGTACAAAGGTGAGAGAAACAAGAGGATTCCACTCTCACGGTGGATACTTGGATATTGAGATGGATCAAAAAGATGTGTTGGGGAGGTTCGGTCGTTGGAGGTCTCAAGTCGTCTTGATTCGTGCAGTGTGTTATCAATGTAAATGCCTGCAATCTCACTGAAATGATCTTGTGGAAACTGTTGTGATGTATTGTCGATGTTGATGTTTGGATAAATTGTTAAGATTGCGGGTGTAAATGTGAGTGATTGTAGGGTTTGTGATTTAATTAGTGAAAGGGGTTTGTGCGTGACTTGTGCATAATTTTTTTATTTTTTATTATTTTCTTAGAATGCCTTATAGATAAATGGATAAAAAAAAGTGATGAAAAACATCTTTAACCATTGGTTTCAACTTGTATTATTGCTCAATTTCTCCAAAAAAATAAAAATAAATCATGTTCATATTTTTAATAAAAAATATGAATGAAAAATAGAAGAAAACTAAAAATATATTCTATGATATAATAACAAGTTATCATGAATTTAATAACAACTTTAGTAAGCTCACGGATAACTTAGTCTAAATTATAAAATTATCAAAAAAGCAATTTTTTTTAATATTTTAGGATTTACAAACTCATAGATATATTCCTAGTATTAAAAGGAACAAAAAATAAAAATATAATGAAATATTTTTTAATTCTAGAATAGTTAGGTTTGGCTTATAAAATGATTGTTCATCTCACTGAAATGAATCTACTTTAACTATTAAACAAATTGATTGTTAGAAAAAATACAATAAAGTCTTAATAATAATCAAATCAAATGAACTATTCAACTTATATTAGATATGGTCTATAGAGATAATATTATCTTTTTTATACATAATTAATTATTTTATTATAATTTTATAGATCAATTAAAGCTTTTAATGATGAAAATTCTAGATGTGAACTTCAACCCTTTAAACCATAAAAAAATAAGAATTTGTTGTTTTTTCCACGTCAAAACTCGATCCAAGATGAAGATTGCAGCGACGCTGCACACCCACAGTAATTCTATAAATAAAAAACAGGATAGCCATAGTAGTTGCGCTTTGGCACGGTTCCAGAAAGTGTGGAAGAGAACAAAGTAAGTCATGAAGTCTTCCTTGAACGAGGCAATGATTACGGAGAAGCTGGAGGTGGAAGATTGAAAACCCCTTGTACAAAGGAAGTTAACCCCCTGATTAATGAAACCCAGCGCGCCGCCCTGCTGATCGCAGAAATGGCAAGGGACCCATGGAGGTTTGACCCTTGCCTGGTTCTATGCATGCAAGAATGTCCTTGTAGCTGTTTAGGACCAAACCAATTAACGGTCATGACCCACGACGCAGGGCACCTAACGAAAAGTCCATCTTCGAGAAATCGACCATGTGGTGTGCGCCCAGGTTTCTAGTATTTCTAGCCAGCGGCGAGTTGCCTGAGGAAAATCATATGCCAAACGTGTTCGCCATTGCGCCTCCCTCAGCTCGATTACTGTTGATTTATCACGGCCAAAGAGCGAGCCTCAGATTACTATTTTCTGGCCTTCCAGTACTTATTATATATAAGATAGCATGCCTTCTAATTTCAAGGAAGAATAAATAAATAAGGATGAAATTCGCTTCTGAAATAATCAAGGCACTGTCAGACCGATGAGTGTTGCATTAATTAATTTATAGCAATGATTTGAACTTCATGGATCGATCTACGTAATTGTTTCTCAAAGGGCTGCATCGAAGGTTATTTACTGAAACTATTAATTGGGTTTAATTTGCATAATTGTGTGTGTGTGTCTCTCTCTCTCTCTCTCTCTCTCTATATATATATATATATATATATAAAATAATAATCATTTTATTTCCCGAGATTTGCTAGCGAGACATTTTCCTGTCTTAATATTGCGCAGCAAGGGCCTTAATGTTTAATGCCCTCAATAGAACACACAGAGCGGGGGGGAATTTTCTAGCTCTCGTCATGGTCGCAATCAACCTCAAAATTAGGAAATTAAGCCATTCAAGGTCCAAAACAAAGTGGGTTTCAACAGGGGCACGGTCTTCGCCTAGACTCTCACCAAAAGGTTTGAACTGAAGTGCATGCCAAGGAGACCGTGACTTGGTCATACTTTCCAAGTCCTAATCTCCTTTTCGTACCGTGTAAAAGATACATAAATACTTTGAATAATTTGCCCACTTTTTCTCTAAGATTAAGCACCGAGCACCAACATAGAAAGCACTCCTCCCTCAAAGCTCCATTGATTATCAACCCCATTCAAATCTCTTCTAATGTTCAAAAACCTTCGAAAACAACAAGAAACCAATATGGACGAGACCATTTCCTTAATCCTTCATGGGTGCAAGTTAGCTAAAGACCTTGAATTAAACCTAGCAAACTTAGCCAGCCAGCCAGAGATATTTTCCAAGTCATGTGAAGATATCATTAGGGTTTTTATTAATGCCAGGGAAAGGCTAAATGTTCATCAACAAGACACCACTTCATATACTCATCACATGTTGGTTCGTGAGCCACGGGAATTACAGCAACAGCAGAATATTGATCCTACCCTCCAGGAATGGCCAAGGACTAGATGCCCATCAGCCATGGAGACGTTGTTTCATCAATCACAGGTCCTTGGTGCTGAGAAGACGCAAATGGGGTCAGGAGACTTTTTTATTGAATTGGGTAGTAGATCAGATCATGTTCAAGCAATAGATGCATCAGATCCTGGCAGAGGTTCTTCATCATCGTCACAAAGACAACGAAGAAGGTGAGAAATTTCAATGCTTATGTTTAGTTTGCATAACATCAAAACCTTAGTATACCGTAACATCTTCGAGTGCGCGTATTGTAGATGACTTGTGTTTCACTTCAGAATCATCTTTGTAAACCTGCAATAGTTCAATGTGAATTGCTTTTAGACATGCTTTACGACTCACATACGAATGAAATTGTAAGGAAAGTATATCATAAAAGCAATTCCATTTAACCCATTTTTCTTGGGAAAGAGGGTCGGTAGCATATCGTTCGTGCTATCCATATTTTTTTCTGTGAACATGTCTGAAGATTCAAAACTTTAAGTATATTAATTCATGCATACCTTTCCTTCAATTATATATATGGTAATCCTGCTTAGGAATTATCAGACCGCTTCTCAACAAGTTCGGATTCGTTTTGTTAGGCTAATGGCTGCCTAGCCACTATATATTATGGTTGTAAATATGCAGGAAGGATGAAGCCGAAAGACGGACAGTGAGGGTACCTGCTCAGCAGTTTGGCAATACTGAAATCCCACCAGAAGACGGCTTCACATGGAGGAAATATGGACAGAAAGAGATACTTGGTTCAAGGTTCCCGAGGTAATGAATCAAAATATGCACGAATACTGTTAACTCCTCTAGATAACACGTGATATATGACACAATCAAAGCATAATATGTATATGAATGCTCTTCTTAGACGTCATGGAAATTAAGTCTTTTTATAATTAATATATTGAAATTGCGTTTTTTTCATGCTAGGTTTTTGTTTTACCTTTCTTTCAGACATTGACTTAGTATACGCAACCATCTAAAAGATTGAGCCATTGACTGCTTATTGGCAAAAACGAGTTTAGTAAACGCCCTAAGAAGATCATCGTTTTGCATTAAACTTGAAAGAATGAATGTTAGAAAAATCAAACTGACCAGGTTCATTAAAATCATATTTATTAGGGCTAACTAATCACTTATGCCATTAACATTTGTTGTTTATTCTAACTGTATACTCTGTCCCTCTCAGGGCTTACTACAGGTGCACCCACCAGAAGCTGTACCATTGCCTAGCCAAGAAACAAGTTCAGCGACTTGATGACGATCCCTACACATTCGAGGTGGCGTACCGTGGCGAGCACACTTGCCACATGTCTGCCACGGCACCATCAGTTCCACCACCGGCAACAGATATTGCACAAGAGATGGCCCAGACTATGAGTGCCCAGCCTCAGCCATCTGCAGCAACTACTCTCGCTAGATGGCTGGAATTTAGTCTGGGTTCTGGAGGTAGCGCTGGTTGCAGCAGTAGCAGCATGGCTGCAGGTGCTGGTAGTGGTGGCGAAGGTCCCTCCAGTACCGCTGGTCGATACAGTAAAGAAGCTGACTACCCTATAATAGATATGGCTGATGCCATGTTTAATTCCGGCAGCAGTAGCACCAACAGCATGGAGTTTCTTTTCCCTTCCATATTGGAAGAAAAATGGGATCACGCAAGCGATAAAAAGCCTTAAGCGTGCTAGATAGTTAGAATACGTGAATCTCTTGTCTCTTTCTTGGGGGGATATATTTCAACTCTATAATTAAGCCTCTCAATTCATTAACTAAGGCATCGCTTAATTAATGAATTGAGAATAAGCCTTGAGTTTTCTAGATAGTTGGAATAAGCCTTGAGTGTGCTAGATAGTTGGAATTGTAGACGTGGTCGTACTGTGTTTTTTTTTTTTTTTTTTATTATTATTTGAGTACGTGAATATGATTTTGAAAGGGATTTTTTCTTCATTTTATTTGGTTGAATGCTTCGTTGTCAGGGAACAAATCTCAACAGAACCTTGTGGGTTTTGAGCACATAAATTTAAAATAATGTCATGTAGTTTTAATTGTTATTAAATTAAACAGGTGCTGAGAGAAGGTTATCTTGGTCTGTCCATGGACGTCTGGATCAGGATGAAATGAACCGAAGGGGCATCGGAAAATAACTTCATCCTCCTTCTCTCTTGAACGGCCGGCGAAGTAGTCTTTTCATGTGCAAACAAACCCAGGCAGATGCGAGCAAGAGCTAGCTGGCCCTCCATAGATAAAATGTTTTTCACCCACCCTTCGCGGATATAATAAATCCAGCTCCCTTTATTTTGTTATTTATTTATTTATTATGATCCTTATAGACCAAAATATCAGTTTTGTTTTTGCTCCAACAAGATGTTTCCTCACAACTTTTTGCTCCCATAGCATGAAATTTCTCCTCCTTCCTCTTTAAAAAAGTGACGCATTTTTATTTTTATTTTTTGGGTCTAAAATTTCTTATACAGTCGTAGAAAATAATTTTTTAACCACTTTAATTCCTATAAAGATATCAAGCATAAATGAAATGAAGGACCAGCTATGATATGATTGAAATGTTAATGATCATTTGATAGACATTTTTATTTGAACTATATAGAGATTTTCAAGTGATTCATCAATTTAGGTGAATCAGAAAAATTACTTTATCTATTCTCAAATAATATTGACTAAGAATATCATTGATCAATGTGCAATAAGATTTGAAAAGAGTTTTCAAATTTTATTTAAACGATCAATGACTATTATGTAAAGAACACATGATTTAACATGGTAGATATAATATATGCTTTAATGTTAAATCAAAATATTATTTATAAAAATATATTAATTACATTGAGACACTGATCACTGAAAGGTTAAGTTAAACCACTAATGACTTGTCTAATATTTAGGGATCATGGCACATTGCTAGATGATGCACCTGATCTTCAAATATAAATTAATTAATTGTTGAATTGATAATAAATTAAATTGTTTAGTTTATTTAATTCTATTTAATTAAAATTAAAATTTCTATTTGGACCAAAATATTATTGGATACACACATTAAGAATCATTAATCATAAATTAAACTGTGATGATTTAATTAAGTATGACTTTATTAAAATATATTTTATAAATTAAGGACTAGGATATAATTAATACAAGGATTATATTTTAGACCTAGAAAAATCAAGTAAGGACTTGATTGAGTTAATTTCTATAATTTTCCTGAATTAATAGATAGATATTTTTCAAGGATAAAATTAATATTTTACCAATTTATATGATTTTTTAATTTTTCTATAAATAGTAAGATATGCTCTTTATTTTTGTATGGTTATTTGTTAGACAAAAAAACTACTTAAGTTATAGAATATGGACCTAGCACTCTAGATATAAAATTTCTTACTAGTGATTCACATGAATTACCATTGAAGGCTGGAAAATTTGATGAATTATTGTTTGTGATAACCATGCCTTTAAAGAATTACTCAAAGTTAAAGAAGATTAGGTCTTCAGGTAATAAATTCTTAAATAACTATATATTTATTTTAAGATCCATAAAGATTCTCAAATTATTTGATTTTATTATTTCTACTGCATACATGCTTCCCGTTAATAATAAATAAATATATAACTAGCAGTTTCCTATTTGTTATTTTTCTAATTGGAAAAAGAACGAGGCCATAAATTTTAACTAATTTGTGATCAATTTGCGCTTATTTATATATTAAATAATTTGTGCAACATTTTTTATTAAGCAGTTGTACACGTATAATAACAACAAATATTCTAACGTGATAATATCTCTGTATGAAACATATCTTACAATTTTTTTTATTTGTTATATACTTTACATCCTATTCAATAATTTAAGCTTATTAAATTTGATTTAAACTTGATTTTATCCCTAGTTAACCCTCGAACCCCTTTGCTCTCTTATTTGATGACCGGGGGTGGTTTTCAAAACCTTGATTTAAACACTTCTTATGACTTAAAGTATGGAATCTCTCGTGTTCAATATTATTTTTTCATAGATATTTTGAGAAGGAGATGTATCTTATCTCCTCATTATGGAACACAACATGTTCATCGTAGATTTCAATAGTATTTTTTATTTATTTATTTGTCACCAAATGTTTTTTTTTCCAATTATATCATTGCATGAGATAAAGTTTGAATTAGTTTCGTTGCCCATGCTTAATTTGCTGTGGGTATAGATTTGAGGTATAACAAAGAGACTCTATCGTGAGTTTTTTTTTTTTTTTTTTGCAACAAAATGATGTAAAGTACCCATAACACATAAGGTTGAACCGATCAAAACCCTATATGATATAAAAAAAACATAAATCGATCAACTATAGTGCCTTAAGCATTGATCTCTTGAAAAATGGAAAGCCTGAAAAGTCTTTCGTGCAATTGAGCCCGAGAAAAAAAAATGATATGCATAAGGATCAAATGAAAAAAATTAAGGGCAAAAAATGAGGCAAAAATAAAAACTCTCGAAAAGTAAGAAACCCGAACAATTTTTCATGAAATCAAGGACGAGAAAAATAAAGGAATTTAATTTCTCCCCGTGAGATCATCAAGCTCTTAGAAATGAAACATAAGGATCAAATAAAAAAAAGTTCAAGTAAAAAAAAAGGAAAAAAAAATTAGCACTCTATGAATCAATGATGTCAAAAGGTCTTCACATACTCTCGTTGAGTCTTTTTATCTTTAGACTTTTTAGTTTTGATATAAACCTTCTTTTATATATATATATATATATATATATATATATATATATATGTCTTTAATTTTGAGAAATGATATAGAGAATCGTTGAAAATTTAGAAAAGAAAAAGAAAGTTGTCTATTAATCAAGATAAAAAAAAAATTTGATTTTAGTATTAATAAGTTTAATTTGACAAAACAAATGTCATTTTTTATTTTTTTTATTTTTGTTAAGAAAATATAGATCTAAATTTTTTTATTTGTATAATCTTTTCTTACCAAACAATGAAGACTAGTTTAAGGTTAGAAATGGGTTTTTTAAATCCTAGAATTTGGACCCTAATGTTTTTGGTTATCTCAGGAGGTCAAAATTCAACTTGTAGATAACTTATGGTTTGTCATTACATGTGACATAACATTTTCATTTAAAAAATTTAGGCAAATAATATATCTTTCATTTAATTTAATAAAAACAAAAAAGAGTCAAATATGGTGGTCTAGCTCTACAGACTCATGCACTTTTAAGCTATTCTATTTGAGCCATGAGCCAGCCCGCCAACCCAAGTACATAGACTCTTTTTATAAAGCTTCTTTAAAAAAATAATTATTATTTTTTGTTAAAATAAAGTAATTTAAAATTATATTTAAGATATTATTCCATTATATATCATTCAATTTTTAATTTATTTTAAAATAAGATTATATATTTTTTTAAATATTAGCAAGCATTTTATTACAACCCTAGATGCGCTATGTCATAGATTTAAAGATGGATAAATGTTGAACAAAGAGAATGGATAGGAAAAAAAAAAGAAAAACAACAATGACAATGCATCCATGGTAAATTTAACATGAAAAATAATTGAATTTGGATTAGATATTTTTTTAATATAATTTTTTTTAAAAGAGTAGCGAAAGTTGTATGTGGTGGAAGAGGATTGTGTCATTTCTATATGGGATTCAAAATAGGTAGTGTATGAAACGAAAACTCAGTATTTTATAAAAGGAAAGGTTGGAAAAACACAGCTAGATTTGCTCAATCCGAAGTTGATCCTTTCCAAAGTTTGCAGACAAAAACACCAACTATGGAACATGGAAAGAACTTCACAGTGTAGAGAGAGCACGAGGAAAAAAAAAAAAAAAAAAAAAACACTACAAGTTATCAATGGAAAAAAAGAAGCTTATAGTATTTTCTTTTTTTTTAGGTTCTTAACCGGATATTTTTATTTTTTTTAAAAAATAAAACTATTTCTATTCAGGGTTCGTGACTACATGCTTCCTCTATTGAGTTTACTTCTTAAAAAAACAAAAGAAGTAAAATCTTAATCCAAAAACAACAACAACAAACTATAATTCAATATATATGATGAAATGAAATACTTGTATAGGAATATGATGATAAATCATCTTTTTATATATATATATATAAAAGTGATAATCAAGATTTATACAATAAGATTTTGATAAGGAGGGCATAAATGGCTGAAACTTAATGAGTTAGGTGAGGAATAATGTTGTGGGCAGAAATTGATAAACTAGAATTAAAGGGGTCGAAAATATATAAAATTAATTAGCCCTTAATTATACTGTAATGATTAGAAGATTCGATTTCTATTTACTACTTCTACTTTTCGTGAGTTTTCCATCAGTTTCCACTTTACCTTTAAAATACGTTCGCGGACTTTGATTTTTTGTCGACCACTATATCTGTTCCATTCACACTCTTTTGTTTTCTACCATTTTTGCATGCAAGTAGAGTAGCGGCACCCTATAGCATCCGTGGCCGTACCAAACTTTTTTTTACATTTTAAAAAAGATGTTTGTGTTTTTAAACATATCTAAGAAAAATTTGATAATTAGAGAACTTGATTAATCTGATAAAATGATAAAAAAAAAATAGATAATATAACAACAAATGGATTAAATTTCTTTTTTCTTAAGCAACAGTGGGTTAATACATGAAACTTGTGACCTCATACATAAAATTGAGATAACTCTATATAGAAAAATGGTACAAACAAAAATTAATTGTGAAAATAATACATGGATAAAAAGATTCAAGTCAATTTGGTCAAATATTTAAACCCATAACTTGAAAGGTTAGTAACAAATATAAATCAAAAGAATAAGGATCAAATCTGATATAAAATAAAATGAAATAAAATATTGAGGCATGCAATTGAAAAAATTATCTAATTAAGAGAATGATATAAAATATTGAGGGATGTAAATGAAAAAATAATTTATTCAAAAGAATAATTAAAATAAATTAAAAATGAAAATCAAAAGAATGAGAACAAATTTGAAAAGCTAAAAAAACCAAAAATTTGAAAGAAAACTCCAATTCCATGGATAATTTAAAATAAAATAAATAACAATAAAAAAAGAAACCAAATCTAAAATAAAATAAATTAAAGAGTCACTTTGAAAATGTGCATGGGTTGGCTCTAGAACCGAGGGGGAGATAAGGAAGAAGGAAGGAAAAAAAGAAACCATCAACGATGAAACCTCGATATATTTTTGACACACATGCTGCCCAATAATAAAGATGACATCGTGAGGATGAAAATGTTGTCGTTGAAGTTAGAGTTTGGCTACCAAAAACCGTGTCCAAGTTAGTCACATGCATAACCACCTTTTTTAAATTAAATAATAATCTATTTATGTATAAACACTAACTATCCTGACCAATCTTAAATACTAAAAAATACCAAAATGAAAAGACTGTAGTAATGAATAGTGAAATGCCAATGTCCTTTTCACTTTAGTCTTCAAAATTTGTGAAAAATTATATTTTATAAAATTTCAAACTTAGTTTTTTTTTTTTTTTTTTATTTTATCTTTTAACATTGAGTTTACTAAGTATTGGATTTTATAATTTTCTTTTTATAAAGTAATTTTTTTTAAAATTTTTTTAATTCCATCTTCCAACATTAAGTTTACTAGGTATTGGACTTTTGATTTTTTTTTTATAAAGTTATCACAGTCTTATGATCAGGATTGCGAGTTTTGTGTGTTAGTTGTGTTGAGTTGTGTTATTATTTTTGTTTTTTTAATTATTTTTTTCTCAACTTCATCCTTAATAAACATTGAGTTAATTGAGAATTGAGCTTTATAATTTTTTTTTATAGGGTTATCACAGTTTCATAACTCAGATCAGGAGTTTTTTAGGTTAGCAAGGTTGACTCAGAGTTTTGTTTGTTATTTTTTAATTAAATGTTTGTTTTTAAATTTCATCATTCCATATTTAGTTGGTTGAGAATTGAAATTTATAATTTATTTCTATTTACTTTTAATGAATTTATCTCGATCTATTGACCTGAGTTTGACAGATTATCTTGAGTTGACTTCAGTTATTTTCTTGTATTTTTTTATTTGAATTTTGTTTGTCCCCTTTTTAGTTTTTTTTTTTCAAAATCATCCTTTAATATTATGATGATTGGAATTAAGCCTTATAATTTATTTCAGTTGGCGTTCTATGAGGTTCTTCTAGTCTCATGATCTAGGTCATGGGTTTTTGAGTTCTTTATTTCATTGATTTTCTTTTTATTTCATCCATCAATATTAGACTGATTGAGAATTGAGTTTTATAATTTATTTTGATTTGTTTTCAATGGATTTATCCTAATCTCATAATCCATATTTAGTAGGTTAACCTAGGTTTACTTGGCTCATTTTTCTAGTTGAATTTATTTGTTTCAATTTCATCCTTAAACGTTAGAGTATCATGATTTGAGTAACAAATTTAGCAGATTAATCCAAGTTGATCTGAGTTGATCTAATATATTATCATTTTAATATTTTCAAAAAGATGTTATCTTGAATTTTTTTTAGTTAAACTATATTTTTATTTATCACTTGGGTTGTTTTTGAACTTGTCAAGCTGATCAGGTCATATCAAATTAATCTCCATATAGTTTTTTTTTAATTTTTTCTATAATATATATTTTTCCTTTTATTTTATTCAATCAATTTAATATGTGTGTGTATATTTATTATAGTTTGATTGATTAAAAAAAATTATTTTAATAAATAAATTTAGCAAACATAATTGGGTAAATATCTCATTTTATGAGATTAAATATTTTGATCTATACTTGTCTCTTGATTTTTTTATTTTTTTTTAGTTATCATTTATGATTTTTTTTTCTTTTATTAACACATGTAATTCTCAATTTATTTGATTACATGGATTCATAAATCTTTTGATTTTTATTTAAAAGTTTTTTAACTACAAAAACATATAAAAAAAACTTGTGTGTGTGTATATATATAAATTTGAATATATAATATTTTTTTGTTAAAAAAAATATTTGATTAACGACGAACCACGGGTAAAGTGTCGGTAATATTCTAGATGAAGACGAGCTTTTGATTAAATATTTCAAGAAAACGTCTGCCTGGTTAATTAATCCATCCTCCAATAGCATGAACTTTTCTAGTGTGAAAGTGGAAGCTGATCGTTGCCATGGGGTCCCTCGTAATACATATATAGTTAAATTATTGTAAACAATATTATTAAAATTTTGTTTTCAATCTTTTATGAAAAATAATTTTTAACTTTGAGTTATATTTCAAAAAACATTCTTATAAATCTCTTGGAATAAATTAAAATGAGTATAAGTTAGAATTAAAAGTTATAAATTTTAACTTTTTTTATTTAAGTAAAAAAATTGAAATAGTCAAATATATTGATAACTTTTTCGTCATGGAGTTAAGAATGAAAGCGTTATCGAACTTAAATCAAAATATAAAAGTCATGCAAAACATAACCTAAGTTTCTCTGATTTATGCTTTAGCTAGGGATCATTACAATCTTTCTTCACCCCGAACAGCAGAAATTATAATAGACAAATATGTATTGAAAAATGGTACACAGAATTCTGTTGAGGTACGTGGGTATATATGAATACTAATTTTAAACAGGATTTAATTGTTGTAGCCTAGAAAACTCACTCTAATCAAAATGAAAATCACAGTCAAAATCAAAAGACTCGAGGACAAAATCCATGTCCAAACTCCGAGAGGTGACCTCTGTACATGAGAACAAATGTATAGAATCCACTACCTCATAATCAGACCTCATCATGGGAGGCTCATCCACTGGTATGAGATCCTTCCACATTAATGAATCTAAAGACGAAACATTGTCTGCTAGATCAGTACTTGGTGTCTGATCTTCCTTAGATTCTTGCTCTACTTTACAGGATGACCCCATAACGGGATGATGGTCTTGTTCTTCATATCTAGGAATCTTTGAATGAGAACCGACACTACTCGTAAGATTGTAAGATTCCCAGGGATCAGAATCTGTGATGATTTGTGGATCCTCAGGGATGTTTCTGCATGTATGGCTGCCAATGTATGTGGTATGGTACATGTCTGGGTTGTCTTCCATTCTCTGGACTTGTTTTGTTGCCTTGCAACCTTGTTCATCCTTGCGGATGCACCTGAAGTAACTCCTGTGATCAATCAACAAAGTGGGATTAGCGCAACAATAATTTCTTCACAGTACAATTGCAATTTCTTTAACTATGTACAGTGATATATAGCAGCAAAAGCCAATCCTTCTCCACTAGTGCTCCTTTTTCCATCTTCACTTTTGATTGCTTTATGAAAATTAAAGGTCGGGGACTCCACCACTTTTCAAGATTGCATTTATATCAAACGAGGCTCAAAATTAATGGATCCCTAATTATATATCGGAATAATGAAGCATCAAATGAAATGAGAGAGAGAGGGGTTATTTACCTCGGGTATTTAGCATTCAAGATCCCCTTCTGCCCATATTTTCTCCATGCATGACTGTCTTCAATCGTAGGACAGACTGTAGTCCATGATTGGGAAATCTTTCTGGGAGCGAGCAAAGATGTTCGTATTAGTTTTCATTAAAATTTTAAAAATAAATAAATCATGCAAATGTATCACCAATTATCTCACATTAATTCAGCACAATCCAAAAGAAAAGGAAAAATCTCACAATTCCCCCTCTAAAGGTATCAGGAGTGCAAGTCATTATCATGAATATCTTTATTTATGATGGTTCCTAATTAAGTTAGAAGTGCAGTAATTGGATCTATAACTAACATTTACATAATAACGATGGATATATATAGTTAAGCTTACTTTCTCTTGTAACAACCTCTCCTATCCTTGGTAGCCGGCCTCTTCGTGCTCTCGCCGGAATCTTCAGACCTCCGGTCATCATAACACGCAGAGTCTCCTAGTGAACTTGCTAGATTTTGACAAATCTCACCACCTGCAGATTCACTAGAAGTAATGACAGAAAGAGTCTCAGAAAAAGATCTTAAGATCTTCCCTACAAGCTCACCCGCTGAAGAAAAACGCCCATCAAAATTTCCACAAGGTTTCTGGAGGCGAATTTGAAGTTGGGTTGCAAATTCATGGCCTTGAACAAGTTCTTTTATCACCTTTTCCCTGCTTGATGATAGTTTTTCAGGCAAACAAGTGCCCATTATTTCCAGTTTATGTATCTTTCCTGCTTGTTTTTTTCCAACTACTATACATACTACAGAAATGGGATATTTGGATCATATATATTAGTGGAGAGTTAGCAAAAGAGAAGATAAAGATTGGCTTTTATGCCCTTTTCTTTCTTTGACTAAAAAGATAAGAGGAAAGAGAGAGGTAAAATAAAGGAAGATTGAAGGAAGGAGGCAATGGGGAAAGGTTCTCGGAAAATTCCTTTTATATATTGCTTACAAAAGCGTTGTTACGTTTTCACTATGATGCAAGGCTGATGCCAAAAACCTTGTAGCTTTTCCTTTTTATCCCTGTGTCGCACATGTGCGGTACAGTGGCAGTTGTTTTCTAAGATTAGGATATTCAGTCGTAGGTGGGTTGAAAGAATAATTTTTTTTTTTTTATTTTATTAGTTAAAAATCAAATAAAAATAGTAGTTTTTAAAGTTTAGATAAAAAAATTAGTGGTATAAAAAGAGGCCAATATCACCTCTAGTATATTTTATTTAAAATAAATTATATTATTTATTTGTCTGATATAAGATATTTTTATTTTCTATCCTTGAGTCTGTTTATTGATTAACATTAGATTACCCTAGTAAAGGAGACTATAGCTTTATGGGTCAAGCCTAACAATTCTAAAATATTTTTTTCATTTGTTTTTTTTTAATACAGGAAATATATTTTACATAAAAATATATGATCTTTGGTATTAAAAATAATCAAAATTGTTTTTTCTTTATGTTTTTGAAATGTAAAGAAAGTTTTCATGGATTTAATAACCTTGTTATTAAATCCAAAAATGCATGTAAAGATATAAAACTATATTTTTTTATGTTTTCAAGAAATGCTACATCATGTAATATATTATTTTTTATGCAAATGTGATTCTTATTTGAGAGGCTTGATCATATGTAATTTAAAAGTATTTAAATGTATTTTTTATAGAAAGATTTTTGTTGTTCTTATTTTTTTTAAAGAAAACTGGTTTATTTAATATAAGAAAAACACTTCGCATGTATGTCACAATTCCAAATATTAAATATAAAAGGGTAAAAAATAGTATGAAAGACCCAAAAGTAATTGCATAAAGGTCCTCCAAAAATTTGGATTTATTTTTTAAATCAGACCAAGACCAAGTTTGGAAATACATAATAATGTGTTTTAATCAAGATATCAACTTAAAACAATTCATTTATTCATTTTTCACCAACTTAATAATCCAACAAAACCAAAATCAACTCAATTCTTGTTAGTTTGGTGAACTTCATTGAAATCACATACTAAATCAAATGAATCAATACAAACCTAAGCATAATCCATTAATCAATATTTAATATTCAAATCAATATAAGCTCAAGAATAATCCATGAACCAACATTCAATATTCAATTAGCAATCATAACTCTAAAAATAAACTCACAATTCAACAAAATTACCAAATCATCTTAAATAAAAAATACACATTAATTCAAATCATTATTCTCTAAAAAATCCAAAGATTATACACAACATGAGCATTTTGTCCCAAATTTCACCACATTTAACAATTTGTTAAAAAAATAATTAGAGATTATGGATCAACCTTCCGAGGTGTTTAGCTTGTTCAACAACTATTAGAATCAAGCACAGATACCACTGTAAATATAGAAACAATGACAACATGTGGGTTTCATATGCCACCAGTTAGTGCGTGGGTTAACACATCATTATAGGTGAAACAAAAAAATAGGTGGATTTGGAGCAGTTCCTCCTTCTCTTCCTCCCCATGAGGCGTTGAGTGTAACCCATACCTGCAAAAAAGGAAATCCACACACAAAATTTTGGCTTTATTTCCTTATTTTCTTTACAAATTCACTTCTCTCTATATTGTTTCTTGATCCTCTTTGTCCACAATTGGTTTGGATGATCTGATCGTGGCTGGTTCGATGAGGAAATAGATTGTGTGTTCAAAGGTTTATGGAGGTTGAGCCATTAGTCAGTTGCTAAAGAGGCAATCATGGGTGACTTAGAAAGGAGAGGGGTTATTGTTAGTGTTGTTGTCAATGGTGGAAACTAGTGTATCAATAATAGATGTGTGAGGTACTATCACGATTCTTTCTTTCTCTCTTTCTCTCAATGGTTCTGTCACAATAAAAGAGGCTACAACTAGAGGGTGTCATGAAAAGGATAGAGCTTATGGGTTGCTGGACAATAGGTTATAGGATGTGGTGGTGAAGTATGGAGTGACTGGCAATGTTGAGGTTTGTTAGGGTGACTCATAATGGAATTTGTAGGTTAAAGGGTTGTGACCAGTAGCTGTTGGAGAAAAAATTAAGGTTTATTTTATAGGTCTTGAGAATGTAAGGTTGTTATGTTTGTTGATAGCTTAAGTTAATAGGTTTTGGTTGGAAAGGTTTTGGCTGAAAGTATAAGTGTTATATCTACCATGTGGAGGTTGTTCTTGCTGGTGGTGATTTGAAAGATGAATGGCTAACTATTGTTGGTAGCTTTTGGTGGCTTGTTAAAGGCTAATGTTGGTGGTGTTTATAGTGGGATTGATGTTTGGGTTTGTGTTGATGTCAGACTTCATACTTAAGATGATTGTTTTTTTATTTTTTATGAAGGCAGGGAAAAAAAGAGTAATTCTTAATTATAGTTGACAATGAAGGAGAGAAGCTATCCTGTATGGAGAGCTTGAGACTTTATAGAATAAGTGGAAGCTCGAGTAGACCTTTGCTATTGGGGAAGATAAAGGGTCTTGGTGGGAGGCGCGGTTGATTAATGTGACATAATTACTTTTTGTTTGTTGTTCTACCTTGTTTTTTTATAAAGTTCTTTTGCATGTATAGGGTGATGGTATGTGTTGGAAAGGATGAGGAAGAGTGTTTTTGATGCGGGTTTTTTTTTGAATGGCTAATACTCTAACTAATTTCTTTGTTCTTTTTGTGTGTGTATAACCTCTTATTTATACTAGTCAAAATATTCTTTTTATATTTAATCTCTACAATCCTCCACACCCATCTACTATTTTCTTGATTTCTCTAAAAAATTCTACCACCTTCTAGCTTTTAATTTTTAAAATTCCCTCTCTTTTAAAACAACATTATGCAATTCAAATCTTTTTTTCTAAATTGGTTCTTATTATTTTTTTTTTTTTTGCTTGATTGATTTTTTTCTTTTTCTTTTTTGAAAAAAAGTATCAATATGAAAACAACAAGAGAGATAGTTGAAAATTATGAAATGACTAGAAATTGGCCAAATTGTGTCAAAATATATTTTATGAGAATTTGACATTTTTTTTGGAAAATTTCTAAAAAAAAAAATTAAATATTGGATCATGATAGTTGCTCCCTTTTACCTTAACTTGTTGACAGATGCCGCATTTCAACACTTATTCAGCTATCTCTTTTTTCATGTTAGGCCACCACTAGTATGGTTTTAGGTCTTGGTATATCTTGTTACAAACAGGGTGCATGGTGAACTTGGATTCATGTGCTTCTTGCAAAACCTTTCGTTTAACCATCTCGTTGTTAGGAACATACACACATTGTCCCATAATCAATGTCCCATCATCTGTTACTTTGAATGCGGTTTCAATCTAAATATCAATTTTACTTCTTATCTTATACCCTTCAATATCACCAAAATGAGCTTATAATAGTTGCTCTTGATATAATGGTTGTACTGTTAGGTCAACCATTAACACTCCTCCAGGTCAATGTCTAATTGGATCCCTATTTCCCTTAACTCTATTATTGGTTGTTCCTCCCATATAAATGGCTTATTCAGGGTTGCTTTATTTTTACAACTAAGGGCAGCTACAATTTTTTTCTTTCTAGGTTGGTACTCTATGGTGCAATCATAAACTTTGATGAGTTCTATCCATCTTCTTTGTTACATATTTAACTCATTTTGCAATATCAAATATTTCAGACATTTGTGGTAAGTGAAGATTTGAACTCGGTAATCATAGAGGTAATACCTCCATATTCTCAAAGCAAATACAATAGTAGCCAACTCTAGGTTGTGTACTAGATAATTCTCTTTATAAGTTTTATAATGCCTTAATGCATAGGCAATTACTTTTCCATGTTGCATTAAGACACATCTCAACCCTTTTCTCGAGGCATCACTATACACTACAAAACCTTTAGTTTCTAAAGGGAGTGTCAATATATGAGCGGTGATGAGCCTTTCTTTTTAGTTCTTAAAAGCTTTATTCACACTCCTTCGACAATACCCATCTTTTATCCTTTCTAGTCAATTGGGTCAAGGGAGTCACTATCAAAGAAAACTCCTTAATGAACCTTCTATAATATCCTGCAAATCCTAGGAAACTATGTATTTTGGTTACCATAGTTGGTCTTTCCCATTTTAAGACTGCTTCAACCTTTTAAGGGTTTACAAAGACATCTTCCACATAGATGACTTATCTTAGAAATGTTACCCCTTCCAACTATAATTCACTTTTATTCAACTTAACATATAATTGGTGATTTCTTAAAGTCTGTATCACTTGTCTTAACTGTTATTCATGTTTTTCAAAGGCGTTTGAGTAGACTAAGATGTCATCAATAAAAAATGCTATGAATTTGTCAAGGTACGATTGGAAAACCAGTTCATTAGGTCTATAAAAAAAGTTAGGGCATTTGTCGAGTTTTATAACGTTCTATTAACCTATTCACCTTACGTTTAATTTTAAGAACCTGTTTATTTCCAATGGATCTTTGTCCTAACGGTAAATCGACCAAGTCCCAGACTTGATTAGTTTTCATTGACTGCATTTCTTCTTTTATGGCTTTAATCCATTCTCTTGCTTCAAGACCAGACAAAGTACAACTAAATAATTTAGGCTTATCATCATCTCATAGAGCAATCATGAACGTTTCCCCTTCAATCTTAAATCGACAATGAGGAAATGGTTCCTGAATGCTTCTACAAGGTTGAGATTGCTATTGATCTTGCTCCATGAGAGTAGGAATAGATAAAATGTCACTCTCACTATTTCTAGGAGGATTAAGAGTTTCTTCTAAGTCCTTTACGAAATGGCTTGTTGTGCCATAATCTAGATTTTCCATTTCATACAATTGAAAATCTTTACTAACCTTACATGTTATTAAAAAAATCCTTTTTTAAGAATACAACGTCATGTGATTCAATCTTTGTCACTCTTCCATTAACTTTTTCACCAATAAATACAAATCATTTGGAATGTTCAGAATATTTTATAAAGATACACATCTTCCTCCTAGGACCAAGTTTTCCATATTCATGAAAATTATTATGAATATAAGCTACACACCTCATGGATGCAAATAGCCTAGATAACCTAGATTAGGTTTGTCGTTGTTCCATAGTTCATACGGAGTGGATAAGACAGATTCAAAGGGCACTCGATTAAGTATGTAGGCAGCAGTTAACAATGCATTTCCTTAAAAGAAAATCAGTAAGTTAGCATGCACCATCATTGACCTAACCATGTCAAATAAGGTTTTATTCCTTATTTCTACTATACCATTTTGTTATAAAGTATAAGGAATAGTTAGCTATCTAGCTATACATTTTTCTTCATAAATTTTTCATGTAGGTATTCACGTACTCGATAAGTTCTCAAAGCTTTGATCTTGGTGCTTAGTTTATTCTCCACAAGATTAGTGTATCGAATGAAACAATCTAATGCTTGAGATTTATGTGAGATCAAATAAACATGATCAAATCATGTAAAATCATATATAAATATGATGAAATAATTTCCTCCATGTCTTGCCCTCACATTTATTAGGCCATAAATGTCTGAATAAATAAGTTGTAATGGACTACTAACTCTTTTAGCTTTGTTAAATGATAAGCTAGTTGCTTTTCCAACAAGATAATACTCATAAATAGGCAATATCTTTTTAGTAACTGATCCTAAAAGACTAGCTCTTGCCAATCTATGTAATCGGTATTGCCTAATGTGTCATAATCTAGCATGCCAAGTTATGATATCATTATTATTAGTTGTGTTGTAATTTTGAACAACATAAATATAAGCATAATCATTAATAGATATATTAATGGTGTCTAACACCATAAAACCATTTAATACAAAACTAAAACCATAAAAATATTATCCAGATTTATTTTTACATAACAACCAACACATGCAATATTAAATCCCAATTATAGTAAAGTAAGAACACATATAAGATTTTGCCGACCTTCTAGAGCGTAGAGTACATTATGAAGATAAAATGTGTGACTGCCCTATAAATCTAGTTTGCAGGTACCTATCCCTAGCACAATAGCAAAAGCATTATTCCCCATAAATATGTATTTACTTCCCTTTGAAATTTGATGAAATTCCACAAAGGTTGTTTAATCTCTTGCTATATGGTTAGTTGCTCCTAAGTTTACTGTCTATAAAAAAAAAAATTCAGCAAGCATTAAACAAATGCTATCGTACAAGTTAAAAGGATGATTATGGTTAAACATTACCTTTGGCTCAATGAAATTACGAGCAAAGTGACCATGTTTACCATAATTGAAACAATTCATATTCTTGCTTTTCTCATCGTTGTGTTTCCCATGCTTGTATTTATGTTCACTACTACTTGCTTTTATTCATCCCTTGTCATATTTGGGACCCTTACCCTTATCTTTTTTATATATTTAGAGCCAAATGCTTCACACATCTTAGTCTCAGATATGAAAGCCTTGTTTAAAGGTTTCTTAGTGTGAAGTCGATCTTCTTCAAGCTCGACATGATAAGCAACATTATCAAATGTCTTGATGTTATCACTGTGGGTAAAGTTAACATGCATGTGTTCCTAATTGCTTGGTAATGAATGGATAACAGCTTGGACTTGTTATTCATCAGTCATCTTATGCCCAACACCCTTTAATTCACTAATCATGTTAGACATGACTATAAGATGCTACCTTATCGTCTGATTTTGATGCTTCTTGTAACCATCAAATTTGAGGGTTAACTGACGGCGTCTAGTAGTGGAGGTTCCTCCATACTGAATCTTTATTGCATAACAAACTAATTGGGCTAAACAACGTCTTTAAAAACATAGTATTATATCATATCTCATACTGCTCAACATTAGAATGTGAGAGCTACACGATCCTTGCGCTTATAATTTGATATGCTTCCATATCAAGCCTATGTTGAGCAGTATTTTCTTGCTCAAGTTTAGCCATCGGTTGTGTGATTGTTTCCATCATTTCTTACTCTTCTAGAAGATACTCAATCTTACGATGCCAAATATCATAATTCTTCTCACTTAGTTTATCTCTATGGTTCAAATCAACAATAATACTCTTAAATGCAGCCATATTGAGCGCTATTGATACCTATTACAAATATTAGTATCTAGTACAATTTAAATGACATTTATTACCACTACATTCTAAATTAAACAAATAATAATTCAACACATATAATAGAAATGAAAAGAATTTTAAGCACTTAATTAATTTTCATTTGTATGGTCTAATTATTATTGGAAATTTAAATGTTTCAACTAACAACTCCTACTGATCAATTATAGATGTTTTCATATACATGGATTAATTTAATTAAAACTTAAATTACATAAAATATACAATTCTAAATAAATAATCAATTATCTTAACAAAAATATACTGAAATAAAAAAAATACAAAATACAAAATAATAAATTTTAGAATTATTTTATATTGTAGGTATATAAGTAGGGTCTCCAATCACTTTATCTACTTTATCAAAGTCATCTCCTCCAAGTTCATTCTACTCAAACCATGTAATGAATTTAGCACTAGTATCCAAACGACGTGCGTTTCTTCCAATGCATCATATACCTTTTTGGATATACTGATGTTCCTTCTCAAATAGTATTTCATCAGCGAGATTGTTGAAATCTAAATATTCTAGCCTATATTCCAATTATATTCATACTGACATCCATTTCTTAGATAGATAATTGAGAATGATTAACATTTGATGTTTCATATAAAATTTGTAATAATTAATCAATTTATATTAACAATTAATCAATATTAATTGCCTCTCTCACATTTTGTTTTTCAACTACCAAATGGCAGTTACACATCTGTGAAACCAGATGTGTTGTCATGTTTTTTTTCTCTCTCAACTGTCAATGGGTAGAATTCCAATTGAATATAGGGACTTATTGAAATTACCCCATGATGGGTGTTTTATAGCCAGCCGGCACCATAAAATATCAGTTACCAATTCACACAATTAATTGGTAGTTTTTCTTTCTTCATTTTAATTAATTAACAAATGACAGCTAAACAACTATCATTTATTTGACAGAAAAGTCTTTCTAATTAATGATAGAAAAGACAAAATCCTGACCAAATTACTTAAATTTGAATAACAATACATCAAATAAAGTTTTGTAAATTCAACAGAAGCATTCTTTCAACACAGAATATTCAACTAACATTTATGTAGTAATTGATGTATTGGAAAAAAAAAATTAAAACCAACTTGTGATGCAATAATTCGCTTTTTTATCTCTATGTCAATTACTTCAGTGTCACTTTCATTACTAGAGCTAAAGTAATATTTCATAATACAAACACCTTTGTAAATCTTATTAAGTTAATGCAGAGAGTTTAAAATGAAAGAAGAGAATAAGAGAATCATATTCTTTCAACAAATTAAAAAATACACTTTTAATATGGGTTATGTCCCTATATATATATATATATATATATATAGAGGAAGCGATTATATTTTTTAGTAATTCCTTTAAATACTTGGATCAGATCTGTTTATAACCCAATTATCAACAATTTGCTTGCATCTTTTAGCAAGAGTTTGAGTTTCTGTTTTGGCTATTGGTTTCCAGGTTCTAAAGGGAAAAGAAATTCCATTAGTTGATTTGTTTTATTTATTTATTTATTACCAGTTGAGCATTCATATAAACCTATTGCTTGGTTCAATTTCAACGTTATTGATTAATGCAGCCCTTTATTTATCTTTTACTTATTCATTTTGCTCCTGTGCATATTAAAACCTTGCATCATATAAGAACTTTGAGGTCAAATTACTAATGAATTCTCTGTTAATTTTTTTAAGAATAAATTCACTTTTATAATTTATATTCTTTTTAAGAAAATCATATTTAGTTGTACTGTCTATATTACCATCTTTATATACTTACCAATTAATTGATTTTCTTTTCTTTTACTTTTTAAAAAACCTTTCATAATTTTTTTTTTATTAATGTTTGATTTCTTTCGCATGTAAAATAGTTTATAATCTTTTTTTTTACTTATATGACCATGATTTTTATCACATGTAAAATAGTTTATAATTGTAATCTATTTTTTTCTTCTTTAGATTAAAATTATGAAAGGAAAAGTAAAAAAAATAAAAATTCCTCATGTTCTTAAATTTTGTTTTTAAAAATAAAATTTTGATAACATTAGCATAATGAGGTGTTCTCAACCTTTTGTAATAATTATAACAATTAACAAGAATAAAAGTGTCAATAATTATAAATCTCTAATTTCTTTAAAAAATCTCAAAATGTTTTAGGGGAAAAATATAAACAAAAAATGCTATATAATAAAATTTGATGTAAAGTAACAATCAACAAGAATAAGAGTGTCAATAATTATAAATCTCTAATTTCTTAAAAAATTCTCAAAATGTTTTAGGGGAAAAATATAAACAGAAAATGCTATATAATAAAATTTGATGTAAAGTATTTTCCTAGAAAACAAACAGAAATTTTTAAATAGAATCTTTCAGGAAAGTATAAGAAGATATGGACTTATTTGGAAGAAAAGCTTGAGAATTGAATTTATTGAGCTAACAAAAATACAATAGAATTTATTGATATTTAATTTATCTTTAAAAAATGAACTTATTCAGAAATTTTGTTTTTTGGTTTCTCACTTCATCACAAATGACACGTCGTCTTCATTCTTGATTTCTTTCCCCACAATTCTCCAATCCAGTGACGTGGCAATCACCTGAAGCGAGAGAGAGGCACCATTCTTATTTTTCGCAATCTTTATTACGAATAGCACATAACCTAGAGAGTAGAGATCCCTTTCCTTCGACGTAACTAATACTAAATCACGTGTTTTGATCTTAACAGCAGCAGCTGTTCTTTAGAGAAAAATGGCATGTGAAATTTATTGACAGCATAGTGTTGAGGAAGACGACAGCATTGAAGTCTAAGCCGTAGATATTCCTCTCTATTGGTTTGATAGAAATTTTGTTTTCATTCTCGCCAGTGGCTAATTAACCAGTAACATCATTCTGTGCGTCAGAGGCTCGGACATTGCTGTTGAATTTCTAGGATGTTCATGGAATTTGGACCTCAGCCATTTAGGGGGGGCGGCAAAAAAAACAAAAGATGCAAGCTGGATCTCTTGAGAAAAAAGATCAAGATCAAGCCCTCAAGAAGAAAGTTGCTTAAAGTGGAACAAAGATACTCAGTTTGGCTTGAGATCTCTCTGTTACTTTGTTGTTATTGTCTAGATTCATGACCTGCAGAAGCCATGCTTATTCTTTGACAGAGGTTCTGTTGATTCGAAATAACAGGGACAACACATCATTCATGAGTTAAAGCATGCATAACAACATCATCATAGTTTAGCGATGACGATGATTACAAAATCACAAGTCCGGATTCATGATTGGCCATGCGAAAGTACTGTGGTACGTTCCTTTAGAGCAGTGAAAACTTGAGAACTTTTGTAAAAAATCTGAGCTCTTCTGTTGTAATCAGTAGGGTCTCTTCCCTCATCATCTCCCATGATTGCTTCTCTCTCCAAGCATTCCAACAGCTCCACTATTCCTTTGCTTTCTTCACATTCCTCTCTCGACTTCCCAATCTCCACAATCCAATCATCTTCCCGTTCTCGGTTCATTTCAGCCTCCATATCTCTTTCCAGCTCCGCCACCGGACCCCGATTACCACACCTAGCTGCCACCACATGATTCAATCTTTGGGCCAAACATGGACCTTGATTAGGCTTCTCTCTGAGTTTGAACCTTAAGCTAGTCAATGGATCAGAAAAACTTTGACGGCGTTTGGTTCGTGGGAGAGGACTTGATGAATAAAAAGGTTGTGTTTTTGTGGGGGAAATAAGTGTTTCCATGGTTAGAGGCTCTTCTCTTTGCAGTTTTTGAGGTCTGGCTGGTTTATATAAAGGCTCTTCTCCTCTGATGGGTTAAGGATAAGCAGGTGACGCAAAGAGGATGGCACGTGTAAGTATATGGTAGAGGATTCAGGAGCTGGTGGCACCTCAAGGATTGCGGGAAGGATGAGGCACGGGCTTCCACGAGTGAAGTCCACGTCCTTGTCCTGTCCGCATAAAGAGAAGAGAATGCCATTTTGTACAAGGAAGCCCTGCCCTGGCAAATTTATACAAGTGGTCTCATTTATGTGGGCCCTTTGATATGGGCATTTCGCAAGTGGAAAGTTCCATGAATCTTGTTGTTCATCTTATAGAGAGAGAGAGAGAGAGAGAGAGAGAGAGAGGAGAGGGCTGTATTTGCATGAAAATGAAGGTTTCTTCGAGCCATAAAACATTAACAATTCTGTTAAAAAGTTTCCTCTTCATATGGTTGATGCCTTGATGGTTGATTTTTGTTCAGCACTTGACATTGACAACGCAAAACATAGCTAGCTAGTTTTATTGGTCATGTATTTTTAAATAAAATGGAAAAGGAAAAAATATTGATGATTCTGTGTTGAATGGAGTGTTTAATATTTACTATTGGACATGAAAGGAAAGGAAAAGAAAAGATTCATTAGGGTGTTTTTAAATTTTCATCTTACATGAAAAGTAAATAAGGGCTTTAGAAGTTTTTTGAATTTAGGTTAATTTTTTTATTTTAACTAATTTCATGCTGATTTAAGACCACAAATATTTCTGATTTGATTCTAGTATCCCTCAGAATCAGAACACAGAAAGTAAAGAAAACTAGAACAAAGAAAGACAATAAAGATCTCGTGATGGCACTAACGAAATAACTGCTAGCAGAACTTCGTGGCTCATCAGTGTATGTTTTGAACTTGAACCATTGGTGATAAAAGCAGATGCATTAGATTAACAAATGTCTCTACGCGTCGAGCCAAGCACACACTTTCGAGTTCAAGAATATTGACATGTAAGAAAGCGTATTTGTTGTTGGTTTTTCTTAATAATAAACACGTAGTAGTGGAAATTATAATATAAAATTATTAGAAAGTTTCTAGGATTTTGTTAGACAAATTTAAAGTTATTCAAGGATTTATTTCTTAAAGATTTAATTTTTTTCAGCTTTGAATAATTCTTTAAAGCTGAGTTGTAACAAATAATAAATTATCCAATTGTCCGGCCTCTAATAGTAATCCATACGAAACCACTCGTGAAAAATCTCCTAAATCTATATTTAGAAGAGAGGGATTGCTATACTTAGAATGCTAACTCTAGTTTTGTGTTTACATAGTTGTTTTTATTTTTTTTTATTTTATCTAACAAACAACAACTCTTAAAAATAAGAGGCATCACTTACTATTTATAAAAAAATTTTTTTTGAAAAACTCTATAAATTGATAAAATATCAATTTACCCTTTGAATAATATCCATATATTAATTCGGGGTAATTTTAGAAATTAATTTAATCAAGTCCTTACTTGATTTTTCTAGGTTTAGAAATATAATCCATATATATTAATTATATTATAATCCTTAATTTCTAAAATATATTTTAACTAAGTCATATTTAATTAAATCATCATAGTTTAATTTATGACTAATGGTTTTTAATGTGTGTAACCTCTTAGGTTCTTAATATGTTGACCCAAATATAAATTATACTTTTAATTAAATAAAATTAAATAATTTAAATAGTTAATTTATTATCAATTAAACAATTGATTAATTTATATTTGAAGATTGTGTGCATCGTCTAACAACATGTCATGATCCTGTAACTATTAGAAATAGTCATTAATGGTCTGACTTAACCTTTTTGTGATGGGTTTCTCAGTGTAATTAATATATTTTTATCAATAATATTTCTGATTTAACATTAAAGCATGAAGTATATCTGTCATGTTAAATCATGTTTGTTTTTTACATAATAGTCATTGATCATTTGAATAAGATTTAAAACTCTTTTCAAATCTCATTTCACCTTGGCCAAAGATTTTTTAGTCAATACTATTTGAAAATAAATGAAACATTTTCCCTAATTCACTTACAGTGATGAATTATCTCTTGAACACTCAAGTATTTTCATATAGTTCATACTATACCAAATGTTTGTCATTTGGTTACCTCGATTAAGATAACATGTAACAAGATCAAAGTATAATATTCGTTATATAAGATAACTTAGTGATCTCAAGTTTCATAATCACTTACACAACCGTCACATTCATCTTCCCATAAACATAGATGATCCATCTATATAAAATTTTCATGCTGATCAGTTCAGTGTACATGTCTTATTATAAGCATTCTACATATTAGTTCTAGGTATCTCTAATATCTCAACTTATGATAATAACTACTTCCTTTTCATAAAGAAAAGAACATAATATTGTATCAGTTTTTATGGCTTTAATGAATGTCTAATATTTGAGTATCGATCAAGAACATTTTAAAAACAATACTTTGATGCAATATAAATTTCATAATTATAAAAATTTTATAATTTTCTTTGCAAAGTATTTTTGTTTCATGTGCTATATCTTTATTGTAGATTTATTAATTTAATATTATATAAATATTAAAGATAAATTAAGTTTTTATTAATAATAAATATATATTTATATAAATATAATAACATAAAAAATAACTAACCAATTAACTATAAGATATATTAAACTGACATCAATATCTAGATATTAAATGATTGGTACCACATGTCCTTCCTAAGCCACCCGCTTCTAGAACCAAAAAATAATCCAAAGAACGGTAATTCTGATGGAAAGGAACTTGATATGTGCTGGTCAGATGCATTTAAGCTGGATTTGAGCATTAACTGTCGCCCATACCACATTTACAGGTTAGTTTTATCGCAAGATGATATCATGAAGCATTGATGAATCATTGAAAATCTCTGCACATTATACACACACTTTTGGACAAGTTATGATATATCCACTGGCTATCCTGCATATCATATGAGTCATATGAGCCAAATGAGGTCATAACCACGCCCTCATCCTTCAACAATTTTAACACAAGATGCTTGCTCAAGAAAGGTAAAAGACGCCTTCAAGTATGGGTGGGGGGCTTGCATTTCATACAGCCAAGGAAACATGCTTCAAAAAATAGTGTTTAGAATAAGCAAGCAAATTTACTGATTCATACATTCAACAATGTCAAGATGGCAGTGGCATGGTGGTACATTGATGAATGCATATATAATCAAACGAACAATTCATGTACAATAGTTACAATATGGTGATCGTGTGTTTTGTGAGATTCATCTTTGTAGAAAAAGGGCAACTCCAACCAATCCCATCCACAAAGCTAAAGCAAACCAAAAGGCTCGATTTTTCTCCAGTCCAGTTGGAGGTCGCCAGACCAGAAAGTCCCCCATAAAATCTCTAGATGATGGCAATTGATTGGATGTTGTCCAACTTCTCTCTTGATCCTTCTCCTTGTACTTATCACTCCATGATGCCGCATAGCTGCATTAAACACATCCCACCTTGTCACTTCTCTAAGTGCTAGGAATCAACTGAGTAGTGATGATATTGAGGGGCGTTCAGATAATTTTCAAGGCACGGGGAAACACAATTTATCAACCAAAAGGAGAGTAATACTCAACAAAGCACCAAATGAAGAGAAACTGTTGGTAAAACATATTATTAAGACACGTTGTACATGATTATTAAGACAAGACGGATGAGTGATTCAACATGGATATGCTTTTCAAACAACTTCAAGACGCGTGAAATGATAGCAGGATGCTGAGATCACCACTTTTTTCTTAGATCGCAGCATATGCATCAAATAATGGGGTTTCAAAGCTGATGTTAAAGCTGATTCATGGATCAACAAAAAATTCATCAAGACAGCTACATAATCCATTATTTAAGATCAATTATAATTACAATTCTTTCCACCGATTTTCACATTCTGGAGAAGCCTAATGCTTATTAATCTCTATAAAACCATGACCTAAAATGATATCACCAATTACAAAACATCACTAAAGCAAGGCAAATAGGTGATAACCCTGCAAAGCTAGCATCCAGAACCAAGAAAAGACATCACCAATTACCAAATATCATTAAAGCAGGGCAAATGGGTGATAACCCTGCAAAGATACACAGCTAGCTTCCATCAAGTCCAAGTCTGGACCATATAGAGCTAGACACTCCGCAGCATGGCCAAGTTTGATGTGGAAATTCCAGGAAAGCAGTCTACCATTGTGAGGACTAAGAAAGAATTAAAAGTAAATCACAATCACATGATGAATTGATGGCAAGACTAGATTTTCAAAAACTAGTAGAGATCAATAAAGGTTCATAAATTGCTCATCAATTCAAACAACTTGAGATCAAAATTGGACATGAGAATAACTAATTCAGTTCAGAATCCAAAGGATTTCAAACAAGTTTGAGACAATTGAAGCTGAAAGGATGCTCAGTATTGGTAGTGCTCTGGGAAAAACACATTTGAGTGATTGAGTAATCCTTGCTCATTCCTTGTGAAAGATATCCATGAGTACATATCACATACTAAAATGTCTCAGCAAGCTCGCTGGTACCTGTTTCTAAAGTAAGGTAAGGCAGGAAAAGAGGGAAATCTGCAGGTGTCCAGAGGTCATTTAAATGAAGATATGGAAGTTAGTGCTTCATCTAATACATCTTAATATAAATTATCCAATAAGAATATAGAGGGGTCTTCAAGATCACTAAAGCATATGGAAATCTGTAATAATGGCAAGATCCAAATAATAGATTTGTTATAAAAACAAGATATTTGTTTCTGGAAAATCTTATTCATACCTTTTATTTCATGGATTAAGGCACAAGTGACTTCTCCCAGGTATTCAGTTTGTAGCAATGAAAGTTTATGCAGATGATTTAGAGATCAGAAAGGACCAAGGCAATGGGATCCATTATCTCCTAACCTTTCTATCATCTCAATGCAAATTCTCTACAAATTGTTAGACAAGGCTGCTCTAGAAGGTACTATGCTCTATCATCCAAAATGCACAAAAGGCAAGTTGACTAATCTCTGTTTTTTAAGATGAGTACACTTTCTAGAATGGTAGAAAGGGATCGATTAGTACTAAAAGGAAAACTCTTTGATCAGTTCTTCTCCTTGACAGGTGACAAAACCAATCCATTGATGTGTAAAATGTAACTACTAATCTTGAATTTTATTTCCACAAATAATACATTCTTCAGTAATCAAGATTCAAAGAAGGCAAATTGCCAGTGAGGTTTCAGGAAGTGCCTCTAATTCAGCTGGTCATCCACTTGAGGAGAGTATCACTGCAAGGATAGATAACCAGACCTCTATATTCTCGAGTTTTGCTGGAAGAGTTCAGCTTATTTAACACTCAAAGTTATTGGCCCAGAATACCAATTCTCCCAAGAGTCTTATAAAGAAGGTGAGACAGAAATGCTGTGCCTTTTTCTGGAAGCAGAAATCAGGCTCTGTATAAGGAGCCAAAGCAGATTGGGGTTTTGTTAGGCAGACCTAAACAGGAGGGTGGGCTGGGTATTAGAAGCATTTCTGATTGGAATGAAGCTGCTATCCTCAGGAATATTATTTTATTGTCTTTTCCTTAAAGGCTGGTTATTGGGGAATGAAGGACTACAAGGGAAATTAATTAATATTTTAACTTTGAGAAGTTTTCAAGATTTTTAGTACTATTTAGAGATATTAGTATGTACAATTGAGTAGTTAAAATAGGTTTATAAAGAATCTACTGTTATGTCCTATTTAGCAAGTTTTCCTTTTCATGTTCGGACTTGGTTTTCCTATTTCTTTGGGTTTGTGCCTATGAATATGCACCTTAGCAAGACATTCAAGTTCTATGACAGTCCTCACCTATTACACACACTCATCTACCAAGATTTTCTGCTCCTCCCACACCTCCCTCTACTACTTCCCTTCTCCACTATGGCATAACTACCCCACAACATTATAAATTGTTTTTTCTTTTTCTTTTTTTCTCTTTGGTTCATCTACAGATTCTACATCACCTTCTCTACTGGTTGCTTGGATCCATATCATAAATTAAAGAAGGTTTTGGATCATTAATGTTCCAGAAGATTGCCATTGAAACTGGAAAAGTATTTTGAACCTAAAGCCAATAACTAGTGAGATGGCCATTGTATTTGAATCTGCCAGTTCAATCTAAAGAGTTTATAAAAGTACTGGAAAGAAAATACTTGCAGTGGGATTCATAGTACCTTTACGGTCCTCTTTTGCAGTTGTACTAACATAGGATTGTCTATTATTTGAATTCAATCTAAAGTTTCAGCTTCTATGGAGTTCCCTGACTGGCAATGAGCTCCTTCCAGGTCTATGATTTAGTCCCTCTTTTTAACCCGCTATGTTTGGTTTATTCCCCTAATCTGCAAAAGGTGGGCTTGGATTTTGAAAGATATCTCCTAATAAGCAGAAAACAATAAACAAAGGTTGGGTTTTTGTTAGATGGAAAAGTCCAGGGATACCTTGGGGTTCTCTTATAATACCTAACTCAACTTTATTTCATGGCAGGCTCTTCTTAATAGCTTTTGCTAAAGATAGACAGGTTGATTGGGGGTCAAATATTGATCCTAAGTTGCTCTTTTGTAATGCCAGTATGACTATAGACCACATTATCTTCTACTGTTCTATACTAAACAGCTATGGGTGAAAGCTCAGTCAAATTGAGGCACATTCAGACTTCTGAGGGACTGGATGCATGATTTCAATTGAGCTTTACAGAATTTACAAGAGAATAATTTTACCCTTTCCAGTAGGTTTGGATTTGGAGATAACACACTTCCACCCTCAAAAGTATGAAGAGCATTGTCCTCATTAGTTCATTTATAAAAATGAGGATAAATGCAGCATATCTTCAAAGTGACGTTTAAATAGAGAGAGAGATAGAGAGCAAAGATTGCTGTTTATCTGTAGATTAGATAAGTCTGCTCTTTGCTAGTAGTTGTTCAGTTTGCATGCCTTTATTGTAATCAGTTTCAGGTTGTATTTTTGTTGTCATTTGTTTTTAGTTTTGTTAACCTCTAGCTGGCATTCTCTGTGTTGCAACAAAGTTTAGCTTTTAACTGTAGATTAGATCAGTCTGCTCTTTGCTAGTAGTTGTTCAATTTTCATGTCTTCATTGCAATTAGTTTCAGGTTGTATTTTTGTTGTCATTTGTTATTCAGTTTTGTTAACCTCTACTTGGCATTCTTTGTGTTGCAACATAAGTTTAGCTGATATTAAGTTCGTTCATTGATCTAAAAATGCACATATGAATCTCCCCACCCAAAAAAGAGAAAAAAATGAAAAAGAAAAGAGGATAATTGCACAAGTATTGTACCAGTGCTTAATGCATGTCCATAAGCAAGAGAAAGGAAAGTTAGACTCATGCAGCAGAAATCATTCAACTAGAAGGTATAAATGGATTCCAGCAGTTTGGCTTAAACAAAAAGGATTCTATAGCTAACTTCAAAAGAATTACCAAATTTACTAAATGGTTTTGTTTGTATAAAAGAACATGAAATGAAGCCAAAGAGTTGAAAATATTGTTTGGAATGTGCAAACTAAATGAACAGATATCATCAAACTGATGGATTTTATAATTATTGATTTAGCCAATTCATCTCTAATAACAAAAACTTATATCGCAGCATTAAAAATATTGAAAACAAGAATTAATTGAACAGTTTGATGAAAAAACTTACAACCTGTCATATGTTGAACCAATGAGTGGAATGGTAACCATCTCCTCCTGGGATATCTTAAGCTTAGGTGCTTGCAATATATATCGAAGATTTGCAGCTTGACGTCGAATGCTAATACTAGGGTGCTTCATTTCCAATTGCTTGTAAAGAGCAATGCAGTCAGCATGTCGATTATTAGCCTCATAAGCCATAGCCAGCCATATTTGTATCTAAACAACAAAATTTTAACCTATTATTTCTCACTCCATGATGAAAATGTTATGTTGAAAGAAAGCAAAGCGAAGACTAAAATTAAACTATATTACCAACCTCACCACCAAACAGTGTCGACCTTGGAATGATCGTAAGTGAGGCTTCAAGAAACTCAATAGCCCTTACATACATGCCTTTTCCATAAGCTTTTTGCCCTAATTCGAACATCAATTCAGCTGTCTTTCTTCTCTCTGCCTGTTCCATGGCCACCTGCTTGAAAACAAAAGGTAACAATAAAAACTAGGAAAACAAATACAAAAGAGTAATTAGAAGAAAAAAGTGGTAGTAGTGTAACCTTTTCAAGCTCTTTTCTCACTCTCTCCTTCTTCTCTTCCTCGCTCTCTTCTTTTTCTTCTTGGCTATTATCATCAAATATTCTGCTCTGCAATTCCTCAGCTTTCTTCACCAACTCTCTCCTCTCTTCAATCTCCTTCACTCTCTTCCTCATCTCCTTTTCCCAATCAAACGGTTCCTGATCTCCACCTCCTCCTCCCCCTCCTCCATTCCCATTCTCTTCATCACTGTCAAAATCCACACCGTTCCTTTCTGAATTCGCTTTTCCTCGGGCTACCACCACTCTCTGGTTGTTCCAAGATTGAGCTTCCCCATCCAATTCAAGGTATTTGTAATTAGCCTTACCAAATACTTCAGAAACTTTCTGCAAATTTAGCAAGCTTCAGTCTATGCTAAACTTTCTATATTGTGTTTTTATTCATAATAATTTTCTTGTCCAAAATAAATCCAATCCTTTGGCTTCTCAAAACAAAAGTTTACTTATTTTACCCCTGTGATAAATAGTTAAAACTAAACATCTATCCTGGCTGCACACTATCATTTCACAAACATTACCTATGGGTTACAGGTATAGCAATAAAAATTTTTTTAGCAATCTGCAAACCCGGTGATAGCTGACAAAGAGGTGGGCGTTTGAATGGTATATGTGTTTTTGTATCACTGTATTTTAGAGATCACCAATGGGTCTGGCATGATGCCCACAGTTTCCTAAAATCACAACTTAACTGCCAGGAAAACAGTAAACATCGTAATCAAGTTTGCACTACATTTATTTGCATAATGTTCAAACTTAAATTGTTAGATATTTGGGCTGAAGAAAGATCAGCTTACCACATCAAGAAAAGGTGCATTCATCTGCCTCTCATCAGCAACTGCATTGGCAGATACAGCGGTTGCATTTGTAGTTGTATCCCTGGCAGTTGCAACAATTAATTCAGTATCCAAATCCTGCATTAGAGTAATAAACTGTGTTTGAGGCTTTAATAAAGCGTGTTTTAAAGTAGCATTCCAATAGATTTCAAATGATCAATACAGAATATTACAAAAACTTTAAAGAGAGTATTTCGAGTATTGATGCTTGCCTGTATTGATGAAAATATCGTGTCCAGGTCTTTGGCAAAGGCCATGACATCCACATCCTTGTTTGTTGCAAAAAGTGGCTTGCATCAGAACTTAAACTAATAGTGATGTCATCCATAGGGATCAGGAGAAAGAAAACCAAGGAAAAAGGAATGCGTGTGTGTGTGTGTAAAGCATGCGACAAATAGAACAATTTTAACATCCTCAGATCTCTTCTAAGAACTGATCCAAATGAACAAGACCCTTTTTAGATAAAAGCCCTTCTAAATCACACTCGTAAGCACTAATAGTCACATCATTTGGGATGTCTTATAAACCCTTTGTCAGAGCACATTACTAATCTTCAATTTTTAACCCTGGCATTAACTTAAGGAAACATATAATGGAGTTTGAAAATGATTTCAGTACAGACATCAATATAGAGCGGGTGCAAGAACTTACATGAGTTTAATGCACTGGCATCAACAGACAATATAATATGCATCATTGCGTTCTAAATATAGATGTAATTCAAGATTTACAATTATTCTCAGTAGCGGAAAAACAGATTAGAATCCAAGTTGTACCCTAAGAGAGTAGAGAAACAAACTAGCAAAAGTATCTAAGAGAGGCCCACCTAAAATTTCAAGTAAGAAGCATTCTTTCACGGTAGAACTTCTGAGAACAGGACAGGAAAATAAAGTGCCAATGCCGTCATCATACGAGAAAGCATTGCATCCTAGGAATACATAATTTTCGAAGAAAATCTTCAACACTCATTCTGCACCATATTTTTGCTTTAAATGATGCAATGCCAGAAGGAGCTGAACCTGGGATAATTCCATGGCCACTATGCTTCCAAGCTATGCTATGTTAAAACAGAATTCCTGAGTCTTAATTACGCTCTGGAATTAAAAAAAAAATGCTTGATCCCATTCAACTAAATAAATTAACCTTCAACCACTCAGTCCTGGTGACAGGAATCACTGAAGAAATTGGTTGAAGTATGTTGGAAGCCAGCCATACATGGGATTTAAAAGGTAAATATGCAGTAAAAGGAAACAAAAATTAACTCCTGTTCAAGAAGACGGGAATTCCAACCTCTACAACCAGAGTCTTGTCCAAAGGAAAAGAAACACGTTCAAAAACATTGTTCAATTTTGCACAATCTCATTGGCTTAACCATTTCTCACAATGAGATCAATTGACTAAGCAATTACATCTCTGCTGATGTTTCTAGCCATCCTACAGAAATATTTCCAGGCATCATACAGAAAACTAGAAGTGCATGCAAACGAGATAATCCTCGCCATTACTCATCCATACATTGTATGCAAGACTGGAACTGTGTTATTTATTTATTTATTTGTGTTAAAATAATGCAATGTTATGGATTTCAAAGGGATGAGAAAAGACTATAGAAGCGCGAACTACCTTTGAAACATCTGCCAGCCATTCGCCACCACCTCCAAGAAAAGCTTGAACGCCCTGAGCTAGCCTTAGGGCTTCCCGTGGACCGGTGTTGATAGATGTCTGAACAATATCCTCCACCAGTTTGGGCAAGTTTTCAATACTATCTGATAGCATCAACATGTATAAGTTTTCAATAAAGAAGTATAATACCAGCTAAAAGGAGTAGAAGTACCAGGAGGTTTATTAGGTCTTTCTACAGTGGGGGAATATAAAGGTGAATTGGGGGGGCTCCAAAATCTGATAGAAAGGAATTTCCAAAAGAATAATTTCATTATGTCAAACATATTGACAAGCACAAATACCTTGGAGACGAGAAGAGAAAAGATCCTGCTGTGTTTGAGCATATCGGGCAAAAGGGGTAGAACCCTTTGAGCGAAAATTGAGCTTACTTGATCTCCTGCTTGGAATTGGTAACTTTTGAAACAAACAGCAGTTCATCAAGACAATATTTCTTGGCGCTGAAACAGCAATTATTGCCATTTCTTTCTGGACACACATGAATCAATAGACTGGACATTAAAAGAACAAAGATATAAGAAAGGAGTCGTCACCTGAGGAAGAGGGTTAGTATTAAAGCAAGAGAATCGAGCCCCTCTTGGCGCTGAAACAGCAATTATTGCCATTTCTTTCTTTCTATTTGTCTGTCTTGCAGAAATATCAGAGAAGTGTGAAGCGTGCGGGTATCTGCTGCAAATATATATAGACAGCACAAAGTAGTAGCTGAAGATAAAAAAACATGAAAGGTAAGAGGCCACGTGGCAAGCAGAAGCGCTGCTACACAACACGAAGAGGGCTAGGCTTAGGTCTTGAAGTCTAGTTTTGTTCCAACTTTTTTGGGTTTTAAAAGTTGCTACGCAGAGTCCATTCATGGGGTGGCTTTATTTGGATATCTTAAGTAGGAAAACGTACATAGATGTTCAAGTTGCAAATAGTAAATACTATTGTTTAGAGGCTTATAAATTAATATAACATGTCATTAACTTATTACACATCAACATCTTCTATCAAATTAAAACAATTCTTGACAACTTTCTACCTTTCCCTTTCTTTCTTGTATCTAAAAACATTTACCATAATAAAATTAAAAAAATAAATATAACTCTCACCCTCCTCAATCATTAATTTAATTTCATAGATCTCTTTCTTTTCATGTATCTAACAAAATCTAAAATACAAGTAGCTTAGTAACAAGATTTATATATTGAATAATCAATTAACTCTTGATTCTAGTAATTTGATTAATTTTTTCTAGTCA
Source organism: Populus alba (assembly GCF_005239225.2). NCBI lineage: Eukaryota > Viridiplantae > Streptophyta > Magnoliopsida > Malpighiales > Salicaceae > Populus > Populus alba. The sequence goes on along the minus strand of NC_133296.1, from coordinate 9,965,886 downwards.
AAGTGATTAGTGATTGATATCTATAAAAAAAATCATTTTTAATAAATTTAAGGACTCTTAAATGTTTAAGTAAATATTTTTTTTAGAAAATAATGGTAATTTAGAGAAATAAATTCTGAAAATATTCATGTTGAAAATGTTGACAAGCTATACATATGTTTCTAAAAAGAACTATTTGTTTATGGCTATTATTTATGGTCGATTGATTTATTTTGTAAACACCAAATGGTTGATTGGTTCATGTAAAATTTTAGATCTTAATAATTTAACTTAAATGAATTTTTAAAACCGTTTATCTTAGATTTGATTTATCAATCATTTACTTTATACATAATGAAGTATATAAGTTTATTTTAATTGTGCTATTAAATATGGTAATTAAAAAAGATTTACATTTAAGCACTAAAATAAATATTTATTTTAAATCTTCACTTTGCATCTTTATTAGATTTCCCGATTGATTTCTTCACAAAATACACCATGCTTGATGATATATTGTTATTAAAACTTGTTTAAAAATTACTCTTAATTAAATATATTATTAGTTTATTGTTATTTTATTATTATAATTAAATATATAAAAACAAGAAAGTGTAACTCTAAATGTCAACAACTTCAATCAAACATATATAGTGGATTATTCCGGTAAGAATTTCTTACACCTTTCCCCCGCCCTATTTTTTCTCTTCTTTACCTAAATTACCGAGAAATAACAGTACAATTAACAAGGTAAAATAAAGTCTTGACTAGGAAAGAATAGGTGTAAGGAAAGTTACATGTCTAATAGTTTTAAAATTTTATAAATACCAAGATATATAGAGGCAGACTATTTTACCTCTTTTGCTAACCTTGACAGAAGAAATAACTAAGAGAAGTCAGTTTTGCACGTTGTATTTACTATACTGGACTCCAGTAGTGTGTTTCTCATGGTAATTCAAGCAATTTTTCAGTTTCAACTTCTCCTCTCTTCTTACTCCTCACTGTTGACTTCTCCTTGTGCCTGGAGAAGTGTATAGATTAATTAATAGCAAATCTCTCCCCCCTTTTTCTAAACATTTGTGTCTGTATTTCTCTATTTTTTTCTCGTGCCTTCTTCCATGGCTGTTGCAGCACACCCAAGGTACATCCTTAGCCAAGTATTTCATCAATCACCTCCGTGCTGATGTTGCTTTCCCAGTATCACCCCACCCTCTCACCAAAATGCAGTAAGATTGTTCTAAACTCTGTCAAAGAAATTTCGCGTGCTCTTAAAAACATTTGTTTCTGGATTTTGCTTCCTTTTCTAAACATTCCTAGTTCTCCTACAAGAATGGGAAACGATCTGGGAAGAACCAAGATGAAAATAATCATACATACTGGTTATCTAATACCTCGATGTTGTCGTTCCTGCTTCAACTGGCTTAAAAAGGCAGTGGTGCAAACCCAGGTTTGCTTCTTTCTTCATGCTAAAATTTTGCATGGCAATGTGGTGTTATGTATTGAGGATCGGGTTTTGCCACCCAGAAGTTCCATTTCACAAACCTGACTTGTATCTTTAGCAAGCAGTAGACATTAATCAACGTACAATAAAACCCTTGATATATGTAAGAAGATGGCAAACCCTACTTCAACTTATTTCTTGTCCGAACTACTATTTCACTTTTAAAGACATACTATTGAAGATACTGCAGAAGATATTCCAGCTGCACCAAGAGATCCTGCAGATTCCAGTATTATAATACTTCCTAATGTAATTTATTTGTTGCCTAGATTAGACATGATTTTATGCTCTGTTATTATTAGTTTGAAATCTTAGCGAGATTCTTGGAGAAATTATGTGCAAGATTGTATTTCCTTGTCACATAATTTCCCACCATATATACATCTACAGAACAACATAATTGACACGATTGAGGTTTTTCCTTCTGTAAAACACCCTCTTGAATTTCTTTATGGTACCAGAGCAGGTTCTTTGATTTTTTATTTATCATAGGCAGAGTCTGTTGTGCTGCCATGGAAAGCCATTTGAAAGAAGCCATTGATGTTGGCTCAAAATTCTCTACACCAGTCAGTTACTCAGATGACACAAACACTTCCCACAAATTAACATCCGTATTATTGAATGAGTTCAACTACCTTCCTTGGCCAAGGGCTGTAACCATTGCCCTTGGTGGAAGATCAAAATTGAGTTTTATCAATGGTTCCGTTGTTTCTCCCGAAGTCAGTGATCCAGAATATGAAGCATGGTTGTCCAGAGACCAGCTGGTTATGTCATGGATTCTTAACTCCATGGAAAGAAATCTTGCTGAAATATTTAGTTTCTCAGAATCATCTTCTGATCTATGGGATGCTATTCGTGACATGTATGGAAATCAAAATAATTCTGCCAGGATTTTCCAAATCCATCGTGAAGTTGCCAGTCTTCACCAAGAAGACAAACCTTTTGTTCAACTGTTGGGCAGTTTCAAAAACTTGTGGAATGAATTGGAAATGTACAGGCCTCACACTACAGATGCCACTATACTACGAAGAAGAACAGAGGAGGACAAAATTTTTCAGTTATTGGCGAGTCTCAGTCCAGAATTTGAAGATCTGCGAAGCCATATTCTAATGAACCCAGAATTGCCAACTTTTAAATCAGTGTGTGCCACTATTCAACATGAAGAAATACGCAGAAAAGTAATGACTCGAGAAGCTAGTGTGTCGGATACTCGTGCTTAAAACCAAGTTGCTGTCATAAGACATGAGTTCTAGAAATGCTGATCATAGTCAGTACAGACCACTATCTGATAACAAAGCTTACAAAGGGAGACGACCTGATTTCAAGTGCCAACATTGCCACAATCTTGGTCATCATGTGGACCGTTGCTGGCTTCTAGACCCCGAACTTAGCCAAAAATTTGCAAAAGATTTCAGGAGGCAAACAAGACGTAACAATTCCAAGTCATACCTTGCTCACAGTAATTACAACCCCACTGAGATTAATTCTGCTACTCCGGGAACCTTGATATCTGATTTTGCAAATTATTTGCAAGACAAACAAGTCCAGGGCAAGTCCCTTGATCAACAAACCAGTCAGGACCAGAAGCAATCAACTGCACTCCCTAGCCAATTTGCTGATTTTCTAGCAGAGACAGACCCGGAATATAATCAAGGTAAACTGTTTGCTTTCATAACTGTGTTAGAACTTGTAAATTTGCATGACTTTTGGATAATTGATTCTGGTGCCACTGATCATATGTCAAATAAGTTAACTAGCATCCATGATTTTAAATCATTCGTCCATCCCAATTTTGTGTCTATTGCTGATGGAAAAAATGCTTATGTTAAGGGAAAAGGTAAGATCAACCTACTGTCCAATAAGATAGAATCAGATGTCCTTTTCTTATCTTCTTTTCCATTTCAATTGCTTTTTGTTAGTAAAATTACAGCTACTATCAATTGTGAAGTAATTTTTACCTCATCCAAGGTTGTGTTTCAGGATCTTGTCACCAAGAAGATGATTGGTGAAGGATTTTTCTTACATGGGCTCTATTATATCTCTCATAAACCTTCAGCCCCCAGGAGTTTTCAAGCAACCATTAATCATTCACATGAGCACCTTTTATGGCATCGTCGACTAGCACACCCTTCAGAATTTGTTCTTAGTAAAATAAAATCCGTCCTCATACAAGAGCCTTTAAATTGTGAGATTTGTCATTTTTTGAAATCTACGCGACTTCCTTTTTCCCTTTCGAAGTCGAAAACCACTCGTGTTTTTGAACTTATTCATTCAGATGTATGGGGACCTGTTTATGCTTCTATTGATGGTTTTAAGTATTTTGTCTCTTTCATCGATGATTTCTCTAGAGTCACTTGAGTGTATCTACTGAAAACTAAACATGACGTATTTGATTGTTTTAAGGATTTTCATGCATTCATCCTTAACCAGTATTCTGCTCATATTAAAATCCTTCGATCTGATAATGGCACCGAATATATGTCTAAAGACATGTCAAAATATTTACATTTTAACGGAATTGTGCATCAAACTAGTTGTGTTGGTACACCTCAACAGAATGGGGTATTTGAACGCAAAAATCACGATCTGCTTGAAAAAACTCGTGCTATCATGCTTCAAATGAATGTTCCAAAACATTTCTGGTCATATGGAATTCTTACAGCTGTTTATCTTATCAATCGTTACCCAGATCCGAGTGCTGGAATTTAAATCTCCTCTTGAAGTTTTGCAGAATAAGGTTCCGAATATATCACACATCAAGGTGTTTGGCTGCACTTGTTTCATGCATTTATCAGCTATTTACCGGGATAAATTCGATCCCAGAGCATGCAAGTGTGTTTTTTTGGGCTACTCCGCAACCCAAAAAGGATACAAATGTTATGACCCCTTGTTGAAGAAATTGTATATGTCCAGAGATGTTAGATTTATTGAAGGCACACCGTATTTTACTGCAGGAACATCGGGAGCAGTTTTTTTTGAATTTTTTCCCTTGCCTAGCATTGAGAACACTAATCAACTTTTGTCTACTGTTACTAGCATTGATGGGGTTCTTCCCAGTCCGGACCAACACACTCAGTCTTCCACTGGATTCATACCCAGCAATGATTGTCTGGGACCACATCAACTTCCAGCGGAAACTAATCCTGCATCTAATCCCAGCAGTAATATTCTGCAGCAACATCACTCACAAACTGAACACCAAATTCAACTCCAGTCTGCCTCTGATTCCAACAGATTCCAGATTGATCATATCAGTAACTTAACACTACCTGACTCAGCACTACCTGATACTTTTGATCCCTTGCTAGTCACCAGAAGAGTTTCTATTCGATCATGTCAACCACCATCACGCATGCAAGACTATGTCACCTACAACGTGAGGTACCTTGTTTCAAAATTCATGTCTTATCATCGATTGTCTCCAACACACAGTGCATTCCTTACCTCTATATCTAATGTTCATGAACCGAAGAGCTTCAAAGAAGCACAATCACAGCCCGTATGACAGCAAGCCATGCATGAAGAATTGACGGCTCTTATTGAAAATCACACATGGACTATAGTCTCATTACCTGCTGGAAAAGGCAGTTGTTGGATGTCGTTGGATATTTAAGACCAAGTTTAAATCAGATGGAACAGTAGATCGCCACAAAGCTCGTCTTGTGGCACAAGGCTTTACTCAAAAATTTGGTGTGGATTACAAGGAGACCTTTGCTCCTGTGGCCAAGATGACCATTGTCCGAGTTTTACTCTCAGTTGTTATCAACCAGGGGTGGTCTCTCTTCCAAATGGATGTCAGCAATGCATTTTTACATGGAGATCTTGAAGAGGAAGTGTTTATGAAGCTTCCTCCCGGACATCCTCATAGTGGAAACTCTACGTTAGCTTGCAAGCTTCACAAATCTATTTATGGCTTGAAACAGAGTTCTCGTGCTTGGCATATAAAATTAAGCATTGCTCTTGAGAGTCTCGGTTTTACAAGAAGCTCTGCAAATTACTCTTTGTTCATTAAGACTAATTCTAATCATACTCTGGCTGTACTGATATATGTTGATGATCTTATTATAACAGGGAGTAATGATGCTTCCATAGCCGAGCTTAAACGGTCTCTCCAACAGCAATTTCCAATCAAAGATCTTGGTTCATTGAAATACTTCTTAGGTATTGAAATGGCAGCCTCCCGTAAAGGTTTTTTTTCTCAATCAGTGCAAATACATCATTGATTTATTGCAGGATGTCGATATGCTACACACGAAGCCTGTTGCCAACCCCTTAGACAGCACATTAACATTAGACTCTTCTAGTGAACCTCTTGAGTCTTGCACTTATTATCAGCATATTGTTGGAAAACTCATCTACTTAACAATCACTCGACCAGACATTACCTTTGCTGTTAGTCTTGTCAATGGTTACATGCACGCTCCAACAGTCCAACACCTTGGTATGGTAAAACGTATCTTGCGATATCTGAAAGGCACCATTGGTCGTGGCATAGTTATGACTCGTAATGGTCATACCAACATCATGGGATATACTGATTCTGACTGGGCAGGAAACTCTCTTGATCGTCGATCTACCACTGGCTATTGTATGTTTGTTGGTGGTAATTTAGTATCATGGAAAAGTAAGAAACAATTTGTCGTCGCTCGGTCAAGTGCTGAAGCTGAATACCGTGTTATGGCCTCTGTAGCCTGCGAATTGATATGGCTTAAACAACTTCTTGCTGGTTTCGGTTTTCATGGGGTTACTCCTATGACATTGTTTTGTGACAATCAAGCTGCCATGCATATTGCGTCCAATCCGGTATTTCATGAACGTACAAAGCACATCGAAGTTGATTGCCATTACATCTGTCAACAGGTTCAAGCCAAACTTATTCAACCTCAGTATGTTCGTTCTCATGATCAATTAGCTGATGTGCTTACAAAAGCATTGTCATCTACTCAATTTCACCGGTTATTGGGCAAGCTTGGATCTACCAACCCGCTCGATCCAGCTTGAGGGAGAGTATTAAAGATATTGAAGATACTGCAGAAGATATTCCAGCTGCATTAAGAGATCCTGTAGATTCCAGTATTATAATACTTCCTAATGTAATTTATTTGTTGCCTAGATTAGACATGATTTTATGCTCTGTTATTATTAGTCTGAAATCCTAGCGAGATTCTTGGAGAAATTATGTGCAAGATTGTATTTCCTTGTCACATAATTTCCCACCATATATACATCTACAGAACAACATAATTGACACGATTGAGGTTTTCCCTTCTGTAAAACACCCTCTTGAATTTCTTTACATACTTTGCCCTTCATTTTAGCATACATCTTTGTTCTTTTTCATCGCTCTTGCCTAGCTATCTTTTCTTTTTTCTTTGATGCTTTAGCCTTTGGATTTGCCCGTACGTTTTGTTTTCCTCCCCCCTTCTCTTACCCTTTTTATAGTGCTTCTTAGGTTCATTTTTTCATTTTCTATTTTTATAATTCCTTATTTGATACAGTTTTTAATTTGACACAAACTTCGTGCCATTTTAGTTCCCGAGGTTGTCCTTTCACCTCTTCTCTCTTACTTTATTTTCTCGAAATATTTGCAATTCTTTTCTGATTTTGATGCCTTTGGTTCGTGTTGTTTCCCTTCTCTTATGTTTCACCTGCCCTATCCCACCTTTTTGCCCCTCTTTCTTAGTTGCATTATTTTATTTTTCCTTTAGATGATCCGATTCACTTTCTATTTTTATAACATTCTAGATGCTTTACTACACCAGTGAAGTTAATTTTTTTTTAAACATGAAAAATAAAAATTAAATATTATTTTTTCTAATAGGAAAATAAATAAATTGTGTAAGTGTTTATTTACGTAACCGAGTTAACTTTCTAGTCCAAAAACACTTATATCATTTGTGAAAATAATACTTGACTAAACAAAAATTTTAAAATAATATCTTTTTTAATAATTAAATAACAATATATTGGATTGACCTAGGACAACTCATATTTAGGTGTCAAATTTATGAACCCGGGTTATGAAACTATGATAATCCTATAGAAATCAAAATCAAAATAAATTTATGAAAGCATCTTAATCAATTCAATATTAAAGGATAAAATTAAAAAAAACAATTAAAAATAGGACCTAAAACAACGACCTAGTTAACATGTCAAACTTGCAATATAGATCATAAAACCAGAGATAACCCATGAAAAGAAAATTGAAACAAAAATATGAATTCCAATCCCTAACCAACCTAATATTGACGGATTAAATTAAAAAAAAAAAACACAACTTGAGTTAATCCACCAAACTCATGACCTGAGTCATCAGACCGAGATAATTTTATAGAAAAAAAAACGACATGATTTAACTTGAGTTAACTTGTTTAAATCCGCAACTTTGATCTTGAGACTAAGATAATCCTATAGAGAGAAAGTCAAAACAAATTATAAAGTTTGATTCTCAATCACTCCTGTTGGACCTAATGTTTAACGATGAAATTTTTTAAAATCTTACTTCAAAAAATAACATAAAAAATAAGCCAAGTCAATATGAGTTAATTATTGGGCACTATTTATGGGTCAGGAGACCAAGATAACATAATAAAAAACAAACTGAAACAAATCAAGAAGCCACTGAAATAAATCATGAAGCCTAATTCTCAATCAAACATAATATTAATTGATGAAATTGAAAAAAAAAAATCAATTAAAAAAAAAAGGTAGAAAAAATTGAGTCAATGGCTTAACCCGTCAAAAACCTGCCACGCTGAGTTATGATACGAGGATAACCTAATAAAAAACAATTCCAATGTTGAAGAACCCATGACTCGGGTCATGAGACCAATATAATCTCCTAGAAAGAAATATAATAAAAAAAACAAACATGATTTAACCAAGGTTAAAATTGCCAAACTTGTGATCTGATCGTGAGACCAAGATATTCTCATAAAAAAGCATATCAAAATGGATTATGAAGCTCAATTCTCCAATCGAGTCCAATGTTGAATAATAAAACCTATTACGATACATATATTGTTAATGATGATGTACAAGGATCATGCATATGGTAATAGTTTGATAACTTCTATCAAGCAAGAACTTGCAGCTGTATAACATATTGATGTTATAAGAGGAGTTAAAAGGGTATGGAAATATACTACTGTTATAGGAGTAGTTAAAAGAGTATGAAACAAATTTTGCTATAGGAGGAGTTAAAAAAGATTTATCTCAGACATCATAAGCTTAATTTTTTTGTGATTTTTTTACTTTTGAATATTTTTATTTGTTATCAAATATCATTTCAAATTGCAATCACCTAATTACAAAACTGTGAGGTTTAATATCAAATAGGATTTAAGCTAATAGGATTTAGAGATTGTAGGAGTTTTAATATTAGCTAAAGGAAAAATCCTAGTTAATATAGGAATCCTTGATAAAAAAAAAGATTTATAATAGATTAGTTTATTAGAATCGTTTATTTAATTAGAATTTAGATCTACTTATTAGATTAGGATTTCTTGAATAGTTTAATTCATTGATTATCTGAACTTGAGGCCTATAAATAGACTTGTAATCTTAAGCATTATACACAAGTATAAAGAGATATAAAGAAGAGCTATAAAGATGTATCTTTTGAGAAAACTCTTAATAAAAATATCATTCCTCTCATTCTTCTTCTTCTTCTTGTTCTTTAGCTTTGTTCTTATAAATTAGCTACCACATCTTTTCCAACAAAGGTATCAAAGCTTAGGTTTGATTATTTTAGATGGTCAATTCAAACTTTCCACTTCAATGTCCTAGGTTTGAATAAAGCACAAAAGAAGGATCAACTAGCACTAAAACAACCATCCACCAATGTCTAGATGAACCATTTTTTGAGATAGTGTCAATTGCAACAACCGTAAGCAAGTATGGAATTTCTGCAAGAATCAAACCCAGGAGTTGACAGTGTGAGAAAGGGATGTCTAAAAAACTATATGGTGACTTTAAAAAGTTACATATGCTTGAATTAGAGAATATTTCAGAATACTTTGCAAGAGTATTGGCCATATACAATCAAATAAAGAGATATAGGGAGAAGATGGAAGAGACACGTGTGGTAAAAAAGATCTTACATTCGCTGCAAAAAAAGTTCCATTATGTGGTCGTCGCGATAGAGTTGTAAAATATGAATTTTCTTTCAATACAAGATGTCATGAGAAAATTGCAAGCCTATGAAGAAAGAGTTAATGAGATTCAAGAGCACGTGGGTGCACAAGCACTTTTTTTCAAAGTAAGATGATTTTTTATGTTCCAAAGAAAGAAAGAGGAAGATTTGGAAGAGAAGGTCAAGACATCCTTAATAGATCAAACAATCAATTGAATGAAGGGAACCAATTGACCAACCAGTTCAACTAGTAGCAATCCAAAAATCCAGATTTAACAGCAGGTTTGACAAATCAAAAGTTAAATGTTATAATTATCAAAGTCATTATGCTAGGGATTGCTAAAGTCCAACTAAGAGGGTTGAGGAGAATGTAAATCTTGTGATAGAAGAAAAGAAGGAAGCCACTCTAATACTAGTGCATAATGAGAGAATGCAAGACAAAGAGAATATATAGTACCTAAACAATGAAGCCAATAATCACATATATGGAGACAAAGACAAGTTCATAGAGCTTGATGAAGTTTTAGATTATATATGTTATCTACTTCTCAAATAGATATCCTACTAAAAGCTTGAATGGCATGACTTCACAAGAAGCATGAAGTTGAAGAAAACCAAGTGTCTCTCACTTGAAAGTTTTTTGAAGCATTGGTTATGCACATGTAGATGATCAAGTAAGGACCAAGTTAGATGACAAAAGCAAAAAGATGATCTTTATAGGCTATGACAAAAAGTCCAAGGGATACAAGTCTTACAACCCTGATGAAGGAAATATGGTGATTAGTAAAGATGTTGAGTTCAATGAAGAAAAAGCATGGGATTGGAAGGAAAATGATTGTAAAAAATATGACTTCTTATTGATTCTTGATAAAGAAGAAGAAAGATATATAGATCATCAAGAACTTATAGTCACGCCTCCACAAACACAAGCACCAATAAGCTCAACTTCTTCTTCTTCTAATAAAAGCTCAAGTAGTGGCATTCCACCAAGTCCATCAAGAAAGATAAAGAGCCTTGATACCTCTAATCCTATTGATGATATAACACTATATTGTCATCTTGCTATATGTAATACTATAGTGCTTGAAGAAGCAATAAATGATGCAAAATGAAAAATTGCTATGGATAAGGAGATTGCATCAATTGAGAAGAATGACACATGGAGATTGGTTCCTAAACCAAATGAAAAGAAGTTAATAGGTGTCAAGTGGATCTATAAAGAAAAAAAGAATACCAAAGAAGAGGTTGAGAGATACAAGATACGGTTAGTGGCAAAAAGCTACAGTCAGAAGTAATGAATTAATTACAATGAAGTTTTTACTTTAATTGATAATACTAAAGCTAAGCTACAAGAAATTGAAGATATACAAGCTCAAAAGTTAATCTCATTTGGAAAAGTCAAGAATTCAATTGAAGGTTTGGAAACACAAACGAGATTTGGAAAAATAAAATTAATGTTGAGCACAATGGTGAAATTGCCTTCGTTATTATTATTATTATTTTTTGTAATGATGGAATAAGAATAACATCAATATTGTTAAGTCAGAACATCTTAAAGAGAAAAAAGAAGATGAAAGAATAATGACAATTGATATTAAGAGGGGGTGTTTGAGGTTCAATATCAACTAGGATTTAGGCCACTAAGATTTAAAGTTTGTAAGAGTTTTAATATTAGCTAAAGGAGGAATCATAGTTAATGTAGGAATCATTGATAAAGAAGGATTTATAATAGACTAGTTTATTAGAATTTTTATTTAATTAGATACTAGATTTCTTATTAGATTAATTATTATTTTTTAAAATAGTTTAATTTATTAATTACCTAGGACCCGAAGCCTATAAATAGACTTTATAATCTTAAGCATCACACACACATGTATATATAAAAGTTATAAAGATGTATCTTTTAAGAAAACTCAATAAAAATGTTATTTCTCTCATTTTTCTATCTATTCTTTAGCTTTATTTTTATAAATTAGTTACCCGATCTTATTCTTCTTTTCCAAACACAAACTTTATTCCACAATACAGTAACGCATTTTAATATCCAAAAGTATTGGAATGCCACACACACGCAGTTACATTCTAATTACACTCATTAAACCAAGGATGCAACGTGCAAATTCTTTCCCTTCCTCTATTTTGTCTTTGAGTAGAAGGAGCTTGTTTTATTGGAGATTCATGAATAGTGATTGCATGCGTTCCAGGAGAAAAAGGAATTTTTACCTAAGAGCTAAACCATTTCACTTTCTGGATCCTCATCAGTCCGATAGTTTCCTACCGTTTACTTCTGCATTTCTGCCTTTCTCCTGGTCTTCTCCGGAGAGTTCCTCGAGCGACTTGCCTTTTGTTTCTTGTACCAAGAAAGTGAAGAAAAAGCCCATCAAGGTTACCACAGAAAGACCAATAATTGCCTTCTTGATTCCATCTGAGTCTCCATCCCGAGTATAGTACTGTACAACAAATGCACCAATTATAGCTCCTGTTTTTCCCGATGCTGCCGAGATACCATGACATGTTGATCGGAACTTTGCTGGAAACAGTTCGGCTGGAACTATGAAGGTTGTGCTGTTGGGTCCGAAGTTGGCAAAGAAGAAGGTAAGCCCATAGATAACTGTAAACATTATGGGGTGACCACCGCAGAAATCCTTTTCCGAATATGGGCCAAATAACTTTTTCTCCCCTCGAAGATACCCATACTTGAATGCAAGAATTGCCATCAAAATGGACATCAGGAGGAAGCCACCAAGCTGAATAATGAACCTTTCCGGTCTTATCAACGAGGAACACAGTAAACCAGTAACCAGGAACAATTGCAACGTACGAGCGCGATTAAGGACAATGCTTTGGACAGATGGTACATCTCCTCTATTGCATTCATTGACGAGGCCTTATTTATCGATCCAGCAGATGGATAGACATCTTTCTGAGTTAAATTGAGACTATAGAAGGCAATATCCAATAGGAACCAGGTGCTGGCTGTCCCGAGAAGTTGAGCGCCATGATTTCTAAGAAATTCCTGAGAAAATAGCCCATATGAAGATTTGGGATTAACAGGAGCCTTGGAAGTTGCTTCATCAATAGTAATATCCTTTTCAAGAACTTTGGCCATATCTTTAGCAGCCTTCTTGTGGTTTCCCTCAACTAAGGCAGTGTACCTAGCTGTTTCTGGCATTTTCATACGCCAATAATAGGTTAAAGCTGCTGGGATTGCACCAAACATGAGCACGATCCGCCAAGCAAAATCTGTTTCAGGCTGAGTTGATATCACATTGGCTTTACTAAATGGAGGAGCTGGGAAAGCACTCAAGAATGACATGGAGACGATTGTGGATACAGCTCCTGCAAACATTATTCCTACTCCTTGCATTGCAAAGACAGCTGCAATGAATGCTCCACGAGTTTTTTGATTCGCATATTCAGACATAATCACAGCTGAGAGTCTCCTCCAATGCCAAAACCACGCCAGAAGCGGAAGAAGCAGAGACTACCAACCACACTCGTCGCTGTGGATCCAAAGGAAAGGCCAGAAGCAAGGCACACCCCACCATGGTAACTAGAGTGATGCCGTAAACTTTCTTCCTACCAAGTTTATCCCCAAGCCACCCGAAGAAGAGTTGCCCTGCAAGAGTTCCACATAAAGCCACCCCAGTTATCGCATTGTTGATGTTTGTCGGAAGTTTAACTGGGTCAATGTAGTATAGGCGGCCGCTAAGCGTAGTCACAGCAGTGATACAAAACATGATCATAAGCGTCAGTGAAACATCCCTTACCAGCTATGAAAATGGCCTTAAAATGGTAGAGTTGGGTCTTAGCGTTGTCAAGAGCTGAAAAGACAGCACGTGTTCCGTCAGACATGCTTGGAGTGATATTTTCTCACAATCTGATTTGAGAAATGGAGATGTATCGATGATGCAAAGGAAGTCAATGCATAATGTAAGGCAGGAACTTGAGCGTAACACAATGGCAGTCTTTGTCCTATATATATGCACAAGAAAGTGGCTAACGTTTTTTCTTAAAAAACCCGTCATTACCAAGACATGAGTAAATCGACCTCACGATAGAGAGAGAGGGAGAAAAACTCGCCATGCCTTGGCTATTATTGTCTTAAGATTCTTTATTCCAAGTGCAATATTTTCCTGTCAGTAAATGTCCTGAGCTTCAGGGATCACTACTAATTAAAGGATGTTAATGTGCATATAATGAGTTTTGTCCAGAAACAAAATTCTTTTTTTTTTTCCAGCTGTTTTAGGATTGCTCGCTTGGTTGATATTTGTCTATTTTGTGTCTGTGGTTTCTCCCAAGTTTCACTGGATATTTTAGAGGGATATGGTAGCATATGCTGAATACCATAGGGGACAACTTTTACAATGAGATGGATGAACCAAGGAGTAATGGGAGATGGGCCTTCTTTCTCATAAACTTCTGTGAATTTCACTTTCGGCTCTTAGGTACATAATGTAGCTCTCTTCGAATCTCTATGAAGTGTGCTTGTCAGTGTTATGGGGTGGTACTTCAGAAATAACTTAAGATCATCTCTAGGTAAAAATCTTCTGCAAATTCCATAGTTTCATTTTTTTTTTTTTCAACAAGATCAGTTGCAATCACACAATTATGATTCGCGCTAGTATCCACTAGATGCAACTTGAAAGGGCACGTCAGGATATCTGGTGCCTTCACACAGAATGAGTTTCCATTACAATTCTTACGATTATGAGGTATCACTACTAAAAAATGAGCCTATTAACAACTAACCATTCCATTGCAGATAATATTAAAATTCATTGCTGATAAAATTCAGCAATGAAATTAGCAACAAATAATTTCAGATACAAATAATAGATATTATTTTTTTAGCAATGGATTATCAGTTGCTAATTTTTTAACCATGGATTCTCAGTTGCTGAAATTCGGTTGTTGAATATGTAAATCAGCAACGGATATTTCATTGCTGATCAGCAACGGAATATCCGTTGCTAATTTAACATGAATTTTTTAAATTATTTTTTTCATTTATTGAATTTTTTTAATTATTTGTGGCTATTTCAAAAATTATAGATAAATATACAAAGAACATAAATTAATACTAGAAATTATTTTATCAAAAATAATAAGTCAAATAAAATAAATTTCACAATAAATTTTAAATCTCGTCAAACTTACATTAAAATAGATAAGTCACAATTTAATAAATATGTTTTATCATAAAGGTGGTGGTGGGGGTGGTGGTGGAAACGAACCAAAGCAATGCTGACCATCATGAGGTGGGACCGGTATACGGTGGTCAAGGCCTCGGTCGATATACTGGATTAGACAAGGGATACATCTGTGGAGCCATATGTGACGGCATAGATGAAGCCATAGGTGTTGACATACCTTGGTCCATATTTGATGCCCAAGCTTGGTATCCTATATTACTAAGAAAGTTTTTGATTGAAGTCATCTCCTGTTATAGTGATAAAATATGACCATCTCTTTCCTTTATTTGTTCTTTCAATGCCTGAATTGATGAGTTAGGAGGTGTTGACTCCATCATATATGATTGTGATGAGGCACTCGTACTAACTATGGATTTCGGTATACCAGGTGCACCATATATTCTACCCTTTGTAACTCCTTCTATAGCCGCACACCAAGCTGCTCCATCAAATGAAGGATGATTTTCCCGATCAGTTCCATATCTTGAAATCATCTCTTTTTTGTAATTCTCCTACAATAAAATTAAATATAATAATAAATTCATTTTAATTTTAAATAATAATTAAATTACATAAAAAAAAATACTTATAACAACTTGTTTAGATTTGTTATCTATGAAGGTTTCAGGCTTCTTGGCACTCTGATGCAACACTAAAAACACATCATCCCATAGAGATTCTTTTCCACCTGCTTTTTCTTGCTATCAACAAATAAAAAATATAAGACAATATAAATATGAAAATTTGAAGTCCAACATAACAAATATAAACAATCCTCACCATGCTAGCTCGATATGATGCAAATGACACCGTACCTCCAGAATGAGTGCTTAATTTACCATCTGTTTCAGTTAG
Source organism: Populus alba (assembly GCF_005239225.2). Lineage (NCBI taxonomy): Eukaryota > Viridiplantae > Streptophyta > Magnoliopsida > Malpighiales > Salicaceae > Populus > Populus alba. Next base: position 9,950,216 of record NC_133296.1, on the reverse strand, counting down.
CTGATTATTTCTTGCAGATTTTGATCTCCTTTGAAATTCAGGGGTTGACCAAATTTCTTTAATCATTTGATTCCAATCATCATTGTTTATCCAAACCGGACCTTTATTAATGAAATCCATAATATTTGTGGTATTTCTGTCCAACATAGCTCTCTTACGAGCTCGTGTCAACTGCTGGTTCAAAGCAATTCTTGTCTTATCCTCCCAAATCTTTCGAACAATTGGTTTATCATCCTCAGAAAATATATATTTTTTCTATTAAAAAAAAAACAAAAACAAAGCTCAACATAGTTGTTAACTAGCCTATATAATTACAATCACACAATCAGTAGTAAAAAAGATAACATATTTTTTTGGTATATACCTTACCATTTCTTAATATATTCCTAAAAATATAATTAATTTACATGTTCTAACCTAATTAATGTCGTTAGAGATGCAAAAACAGTTATATATTAATTTATACTTTCAATCAATGAAATGGTCAAAAACTTAATGCCTTCACTAGAAATTCTTTTAATTGTATCTAAGAGGTTCGTACTTCATTTTGGTCTTCACTTCCATAAAAGACTATTTTTACTATATTAATATTCCTTGCATCTATATGGTGTGCATAGAAAAAAAGAATGTAACACCCTTAAATATAATGTCATGAAATCTCAAATATTTCATTACTAATGTCAAGTATTGAATAATATATCTAAGATTATGGATTTAAAAAACAAATTCAGCAGAGTTTCCTCTATTTTTGTTGGTACCAAGTTATCGACAATACTTCTATTATATGTCATTACAACTTCCATCTTGATCCAATCATCCTGAATCACATCTCATTCATTAAACAATCTCTGAACACTAAATTATACTTATCAATTAATTCAAGTCTCACAATATCAATTAATAAGTCAACATAAAAGTATTACTAAAACAATTTGAAAGATAATCAATTTCATCACTATAAGTTCATCAATTTAAAAATATATAATGTCATACCTTAAACTCCTTAAAGAGTTCATCCTTATAAGTTGAATCAACTTTTTCCCAATTGTGCCATGGTCCTTTAAAATTTGACCTCAAAATAAGTCCGATCTCACGCCCACACGATGAGTTATTAAAGCTTTAAAAAAATTACAAAGATTCATTAAAATAATAAAGCTTAAAAAATAATTATAAAACTCAATAACCTTATAAATTTCAACTTACTCTGTTGTTCCATATAAATAAAGCTCTTTTTTTTTGTAATTGGATCCTTATGTGTGTCAAAACCCTGCTTTTGAACCCGTTACTCATGGTGCAATGGAGAAGATGTTGAACTGTGGATTGATGGGATGTCATCTTGATCCTCTGAATCTATAACATTACAATCGTCTCCCTCATTACCTAATCCTCTTGCATTAACATCATCTCCCTCATCTTCATCTTCATCATTATCACTATCTACTCTCTCATATTGTTCTCCTCTATCTTCCTCAACTCTCTCACCTCTCTTAACATCTTTGCCCCTCCAATCATAATAACCCCCATCAACATTATATCCTCCAAAAGTATATAGGTGATCTTGAGGGAAACCTTCTTGAGTTTGAAGTAAATCTTGAAAGCAAAAACCCTCGTACGATTGATAATCATCCCTCCTCCTATAATCTTGCTGAGTATGATGTGCATTCCAAGTAGGATTATAGCAATCATGCAACTCATGATGGATAGGTTGATGAGAAATGGATGCTTGGCTATTCGGCCCAGATGAAGGGCCATTTGATCTAGATGAAGTGGTCCTATTACTCCTGGAACTTAATATAGAACCACGTCGAGGCATGCTAGATACCTGAAATAGAATAAAAAATTAGCATCAATAAACAACATTATAGAATAAATATAACTGAATTATTTGTAATTATTGAATCTGAACTAATTAATACAATAAGAAAATAAAATGAACAAAATAATTATTTTTAATTAATACCATTAATACAAACATAACTTACAACACTTAAAAATAAGTCCAAATACAATACATAAAAAATAAATTTTACAGTATATCATCATCATGTTGCTCATCATTATCATCACTCATAACCACATCATCATCATTGTCATCGTAATCACCATTAACATCATCATCAAATTCTTCATCTGAAACCCTTTCAACTTCTACTGAATTTGCCTGTAATTGAAGCAATTCACAATGGTTGATTTTTGTATAATATGATGCTTCAACAAATATATTTGGATCATCAAGTGTTTGAGTAGGAAGGACACGACATGGTTGAGAAATCTCATCTGATTGAGCGACATCAAATGATCTTGTATTGTTATCATCTTCAATAAATTCACCCATGTTAATGCTATAGCGACTTCTAGTAGTTGTCTTAACTACTGCCCACCATTTAGAAGATTTATTGTCAGGTGGACATGTGTAGTAGACTTGTTGACATTGTTGTGCTAGCACAAAATCTTCATTTTCATATAGTTGAGAAGTATGCTTGATTTCCACCAAACCATTTGAACGATGCATTCTAATTCCTCTTCTTGTATCATACCAATGACATTTAAACATGAACACTTTGCACTTACTCCCCAAATATTTTAGCCGAACAACTTCTTCAAGCATTCCATAATAGTCACATTCATTGGCATTATAACAACTTCCTTTCACACAAACCCCACTATTCATCGTCTTTTTAAATTGACCATAACTTTGAGTGTGAAATTTGAAACCATTCACATAATACCTATTATAACATTTAACTAAATTTGAAGGGCCCATAGCAAGTGCAAAGATTTGATTCCCAGATCCATTTTATTGATATTCAACCTATCATAACATTTAATACCATCATAAATATTTTTTTCCAAAAAACATATTTCTCAAAATAATAAAATCGCATTAAAAAACCCATAATATAAAACTACTTACATTATTTTTTAACCAAATTGGAAAGATCTCCTCGCATAATTTTTCTATTTCAGCATCACTCGTATGTGGTTGTTATGACTTTAGCTCTTGATGATATTGCCTAAATTATAAATAGTTTATTTTAAAATTAAATTATTAAGAATAAAGTATAGAAAAAATATTTCATACTTACTCTAAATAGGGCTTCAATTCTTCACAGTTGAAACAAATATAGTTATATGCAATTTTCATTTAAACATGTGATAAATGTCTTCTATACGATCTTCTAGACAATTTTTTCCCCGGGTAAGAAAAAATTGAAAGTTGTCCATCAAGACTTTTAAGGCCACCATCATCATTTCTTGGAACTCGATTCCATATTGTTTGCTTCACATATGGAACCCTCAACTTTAGCTTTATAATAAGATGCAAAATTGGTCATTTCATCAATCAAATATGCTTCACATATGGAACCCTCAACTTTAGCTTTATTTGTCACTTTTTTCTTCAAATAAAACATATACCTATATCATTGATATCAATTAGTTTAGGAAAAAAAATGGAAAAGAGTAAAAAATAATATGACATGAAAACATACCATTCAAATGGATACATCCATCGATATTGAACGGGTCCTCCGACTTTTGTCTCATAAGGTAAATGTATTGCCAAGTGTTCCATAGAGTCAAAGAAGGATGGCGGAAAAATCCTTTCAAGTTTGAAAATAATTTCAATGATATTCATTTGCAGCAACTCCATGTGTTGGACATTTAAACTTGTAACACTAATGTCTCGAAAAAATATTGACAATTCAGTTAATGACTCCCACAGTGGCTAGTAAGGTCGAAAAACAATTGGAAGAAGTCTTTGCATAAAAACATGACAATCATAACTTTTCATGCATGAAACCTTGCACTGTGCCTCTTTTACACACCGTGAGATGTTTGAAGCATAACCATCAGGAAAGGACAATTCTTTCATCCATGACAACACTTCTTGTTGTTGTTTCTTGAAGAGATAATAAATGCCTTTAAGTTTGTAAACCCGACCACTTGCATCATATTGCAAATGTAAGTTTGGCTTCTTATAATACAACTGAATATCCAACCTAGCCTTTAAATTGTCCTTGCTTCTATCAGGACAATCCATTACTGTATAAAAAATATTGTCAAAGAAATTTTTTTTAATGCGCATGACATCAAGATGACGAATTAGATTTGTATGCCAATACGGAAGCTCCCAAAAAATGCTTTTCTTCACCCAATTATGCTTAACACTAAAGCCTGGAATTTTTTCATTATGAGATGAACTTCTAATATGTCACATCATCAAATTAGACACTTCAAATAACATTTCTGAACCAGATCGACGAGGTAAAGGAGGGAGCCATTCTGTTACTCCTTTCAAAAACTTATCTGATTGATATCTATATGGGTGATCCATAGGTAGGAATCGTCGATGACAGTAAAAAAAGGTTATTTTCCCCTCCATGGTTTAATCTAAAGGCTTTGTTATGCTCCATGCAATAAGGACAAGACAACTTCCCATGAGTACTCCAACCCGATAACATACCATAAGCTGGAAAATCACTAATGGTCCACATCAAAGCTGCCCTTAATTGAAAATTTTCCTTCCTATATAATAGGTATTAACACCATTAAGCCATAACTTTTTCAACTCATCAATTAACGGTCGTAGGAAAACATCAAGCTTTTTCCCCGGATTCTTCGGCCCAAGAATAATTATTGACAAAAACATGAATGGTCGGGTCATACACTTCTAAGAAGGCAAATTATAAACAGTCACAATTACTGGCCAACAAAAGTAGACATTTGAAGACATGTCAAATGGACTAAAACCATCAGTGCATAATCTTAATCGAATATTTCGTGGATCGGATGCAAAGTCTTGATGATCTTCATTAAACTTCTTCCATGCTTCCCCGTCAGATGGATGCACCATAACTCCATCATCTGACCTATGAAAATGATGCCATGTCATATCTTTGGCATGATGTGGAGACATGAATAGCCTCTGAAGTCTTGGTGTCAAGGGAAAGTATCAGAGTTGTTTCTCTGACTTATTAGAACCTTTACTAGTGGGATTTCTAGGTTTGTATCGTAAACTTCCACAAAAATCACAACTTGTTTTCATTGCATCTACCCCATAGTACAACATGCAATAATTAGGACACACATCATATTTATCATAACCAAGTCCAAGTGGCCGCATAAATTTCTTGGCATCATAGAAATTTGAAACCAAATTTTCATTATCAGGCATGCAACTTTTTGTAAATTCAGTAAATTTAGTAAAGCAGTTTGAGTCAAATTTAGAGTTGACTTCATATTAAGCAATTGTACACAAGCAGATAGTTTAGATTGCTTGGTACACCCATCCCATAAGGACTCCTCTGCAGCTCTAAGTAATTTATAAAATTTATCTGTCTCCGGATTCGGAAGTTCCTCTGCTGCCATAGGACTAGAAACCATATCATTAGAGTATGCATCAACAACCCCCATTGCATGTAGAACCATATTCCTATATGAATTTTCTTTAAAAACATCATTCACAACATGACTACACCCAACTGATGAAGGTCCAGCTATTATCGGTTCTGAAACATAAGGCTCTCCATGTACAGTCCAATTTTTATAATCAGGTAAAAATTCTCTTGAAAACAGGTGCTTATAAACATCTTCTTCCATTAAAAAAATTTGATTTTTGCACCTAACACAAGGACATCTAATTTTACCTCCAGACACATTTTCATCAATTGAAAATTCAAAATTGATAAATCTCCGTACACCCGCAATAAATTCCGAACAAATATGACCATCCCTACGATGGCGATACATCCATGATCGATCGTCCATATTAATCTAATTAACATAATTAAACCAAAAAAAGAATTAGAATATTATTTAATATATTTCTTAATCTATATTTAAAACTTTATATAATAAATTATCAAAATAACTTCATTGCTAACTAGCTTATAAATTATCAAAGGGAAATATAATACGTTGTTTTGATTGTCCATTGGATTAGTAAAATGATATAGGCAAAATAGCTAGCTAAATAGGATACACCAAGCAATTGCTCAATTTATTATTTATCACCATCATTTTTTTTTCTTCAACTTTAGTAATATAGACTATTCTATTGGAAAAAAAAATATAATCGTTTTCATTGTCAAGTAATATTGTAGAAATAAAGTTTGCATGCAAACATATGCCATAATTATTATTTTTTAACCAACTATTAAATATTTATTTCATCAATAATTTATTACTTAAGATCGTCACATTAAACAAAGAAATACTAACAAACTAAAAACACTTTGGAGACAAATTATACCATTATTAGCAAACAGAGGCTAAGATTTAATTACAATGCAATTTTTCTACAAGTCAAGTTATCTTCCAAAATTAATAAAAAGTTTTAAGCTACATTAACAAACCTGGAGGACCAATATGCACAACCCAGAAACTTGGCAACTCCAAATGCAAATAAGTAATGTGATGATGATAGGTTCAACAATCTAAAATTAAAAAAATAAGAATAAAAATAAATAAGAATAATAGTGTTAAAAAATTAAAAAAGTAAATTAGCATGTAATGAGCAAGAATAACATTGAATAATGTTTCCAACCATTTTATTTATGATTTCAGGACTTTATAAAATAACAGTCATTTAACAGGCTGGAAAATAAAATTATTTAATAGGATGGAAAGAGAATCCCAACACTACCATATCCTTGCCCACCCAAAAATAAAGTCAGAAAATAATCATTTAAAAGGCTGGAAAGAGAATTGACAATCACTAGCCATCCTTGGACAGCCCATGATTTCAAGCTTCATTTTTAACATCTTCAGCGCTGTTTCTTCAAACTCTCTCAAAAGCCAACAACAAATCATAATTAGCTTTCGAGAAAAAAAATGAGATAACAGACAAGGCATCTTATTGAAGACCAGAGCTCCAGACGGTAGCAGCCCAGGTTGGTGGAAAAAGTTGTGCAAGATTGAGGAATTTGTGCTGGAGATCCGGCCAATATAGGGAACGGAATTGGAGTAGATTTCAACTCACCTTTCCGCTCAACCTCAGGCTAAATAACCTGATATTGATGACAGCTGACCCATATTATATCATATTATATTGAGCATCCTGACAGAAAACAAGACATCTGGATGAAAAAAAAATTTCTAGTTAAAATATTCAAATTGAATTGTACATAGCAGACTCTTTCAACACATGAAGAAATTGCATAGTAGCTAATATATTCAAAGACTAATTCATGAATTCTGGATCCATACTTATAATTCTGGATCCATCCTGCAGGTCATGTTTTTTTTTAACTTCTTAAGATAATGGCACCATGAAGAAACAAAAAATTAAAATCCATCATTCTTGTCTCTATTTGTTTCAGATAATGAGTCTCCATTGGTTTCAAATAATGAAAATCAACATAACTACATACTAGTTAAAAACAAAATGTGGCACGTTGTCGTCCTCTGCCAGCATAAATGAAAAATGTAGCATGTTGGAGAAAACAGAGGTTAAAGGAGACAAAGCCAAAGCCATATGGAGAATGAAGGAACTATATATTGTGATGGGTTGCCTCTGCAAAATCGAAGAAAGCAGGAAAGTATATCGGCCGGAAGGTAAATTTTTTAACATATTTGAGTCATTAATCTTCTCCCTGAACCGAAGACTTTAAAATTTCTCCTCTCTCGGCATGTTTGGACATTTGAGTTCATTAAGTGTGCATGCAGTATCGATAAAGCCTTGAAATTAAAAAAAAAAAAAAAAAGCCTTCAAAAATTAATTAAATAAAAAAGTCAAATTAACTTATTATAAAATCCAAAAAAAACTATTATCCAGTTCATTTTTAATTTCAAAAACTTGAAATTGATTCAGCCAAAATTAAATGTAAAATAAAAAAAATATTTTTATTTTTTATTAACCCAAAATTAATCAAACCCACGTTTCCCCAATCAGCGCTCTTTTACATTTCTGCTGCCTAGCCAACCTTCTAAGACACATTACTCAAACTTTGTATGGAGAGTTGGGACGCTTTGCTAGAAAGCCGGCTAACACACATTCCCTGTTGTCATATATAGTTTTTACCATAAATTTTGCACAAACTCTACCATCCTTTCTAAGACACATTTCTCATATTTCTCCCCTAAAAAACAACACACATTCACCCAGTAAAACCAAAAAACCCAGAACCCTATAAAAAGTCTCACTACTTCCATATTTAACAAATAATTTGCAATAGATCTACCAAATTATTCTATAAAATTAGTTTAATAAAAAATATATATTCTCTCTAAATTACAAACATAATTTTTTAAATATGGGTTTTTGATTATACCTGTTATCACACCATGTTTGCTCCCTGCAAGATTGAATTTTTGGAAGCGTAAAGTAACTGGAGAGAAAGTTAACAAAACAACAAGTTATGTTTGTGGACGCTTGACAAGGATATGTAGAATTGAAAGGGACATGGGATTGGCTCCTGGAAAAGAAATAGAAAGGAAGAGATATGGGTTAATTAGCTTTTTCAAGAATTATAGAAAGGGATAGAAGATTGGGTTCTTTTAGAGAATGAATAAAGTTTGCAGTTGTGGGGTTCTTCTTTTGTTGTTTTCAAGGTGTGTGTGTGTGTGTGTGTGTGTGTGTGTGTGTATAAAAGCGACACGTAATTATTATTATTTTATAAAAGTCAATTTAATTTTTTATATCAGCAACCATATTAGCAACGACAAATCTGTTGCTAATTCTTAATATATTAATTTATTTTTCAGTATTTGATTTTTCGTTGCTGAATCCATTGCTAATATTAAAAAATTAATATATATTTAATCCGTAGCTAATCTGTTACTAAAATTGCAACTAAATTATTCTGATGCTAAAAATCCGTTGCTAACTACCTTTCTTTTTAGTAGTGTATGTGAAAGTGCCAAATGAATCCAACCTTTTGAAGGTGATTTATAGTTATGCGTCTCATTGGCTATCACACGATTTTCATATTTGGATAATGGTTTAAATTTATTGCTTTGGCGAAGCGCAATGTTTCTTCAAGATGGTGGTAAGAAGTAAATATTGAATTGGAAATGTGAAGATTTTGGAATCATAAAAAAAGAATACAAAAATATTTACAAAACTCTCTTCTTGTCCTGTATATTCGTGTGCCTCTTACCATTGCAGATTTAGCAAATTTAGCAAGTCAATTTCAGGAAATGGCCAATTAGAGAAATCCATTAGAAAAGTAATGATGTGAACCTTGTAATTACGTGCTTATGCAACTCACAACAAATATTAACAATGAAGAAAAGTAGAATAAATTTCATAGAAGTGTGAAACAATGAATCTTATCCCGAGACACCAATATTATTGGAATAAGAACCCTCACTCTTTGAACACCAATTTACGAACGAGAAGTTGAAGAAGATGTCACGAAGCCAATTAATATTTGATAAGTCAATTCCATTCATTAAATAACAAAAAAAATACGAGAATCTCTCTCACACAAGTTGAATAAATTTGGTAGCAATACTATTATCAAGTCTGAATATTATGTCCTTACAAAGAGTATTTAAACTCTTGAAAATAAAAATCCTAATAGATCTATCCTAACGAGCTAAAATTGACATACTTACAAAATTAACCCAAAACGTATACTAATAAACCCAAAAGTATGGACCCAAACAAGTCTTGGGCCATAGCTACAAAATAAAGAAGCGTGTAGATATAGAGAAGGAAAAATAAAATGTGCTTAACTGAAAAATAGAAAAGTGACTGCTAATGTTACAAAATAGGTATCTTATAAGCCCATCAACCATATTTCTCGAGAACATGACTACTATAAAGTTTGGAAGATGTTGGAAAAAAAAAAACCTTTGCTAAAAAGAGTGTCCAAAATAAGGCTTTTGTGATCATGTGAATTTACATCCTACATTGTTGGTGGCTTTGGTCAAGTTAGGATGGAATATCAAGGTATAGTTAGTGTTATGGAATTAAAGACATTTTGTTAGAAACCATTACTAGGTGCAAGTTGCAACTCAAAGATGTTGGGCATGTGCCCAATATACATATGCACATTATTATTACAGGTATACTTGGTAAAGAAGTCTATCATAACTAGTTTAGGAATAGTAAATGGAAGCTCTCCAAAAATTCTTTAATTATTGCTAAAAAGAAGAAGATGGGTCTTTATATATCACAAGCTAAGGTGATTAAGAGGGAGGTGAATGCAATTAAAGATGCCTTCATCGATTTATAACATAAGTGGCTCAGAAATTTAAATGAGAAAGGTCATAGCATCCTTTCCAAGAAAAACTATCTTCCCTTAAAAGGTATGAATTTGAACACTCGCACTCATTATTTAGCTAATAAACAATATAGAGTTACATTTTGAATATTACCTTAATATAGAAGATTGCATGTTTTTTATTTGGTTCATATTAATGTTTGTTTTATGACTAATAAGTCTCTTAGAGGTTCTTTATAATTTGTTATTTTTATTGATGATCATTCCAGGACAATTTTGGTCAAATATTTAAAATCCAAAGATCAGGTGTGTGATATTGCTAAGAATTTTCATGCCAAAGTTAAAAAGAAAACTAGTAGAAAGCTGAAATTTATTTAAGCTAATAATGGTAGTTAATATTGTTCTTTTAAAACTACTATAAGAAGCATGGTATTAAGCTAAAGAAGATGGTTCAAAAGACTCCATAACAAAATGGAGTGGTTGAGAGAATGAACATAACCATTGTTGAAAGAATTTGATATAAGCTCTAAATTCTTTTAGAGACTAAAGTTTCCTTGATAAACTTTTCTCCATCCGCTCCTCTTGACTTTGATGTTTTAGAGAGAGAGTGGAAATGAAAAGATGTTTCATGAAAGTGTTCAGCATGCAAGCCATTTATACATGTTTCTAGAGATGAAATGTCTAAGATTGAAAGTAAGACAAAGCAATGTGTTTTCGTGGGATAAAAAATGATGAGTTTGGTTGTAGTTTATGTCAAAAAAAAAAATTGTTAAAAGTAGAGATGTTGTTGTCTTTGAATATCAAACAATTGAAGACTTCGAACAAAAAGAGAAAATAGTGTCCGTTAATTTTATTCCTGATAATGTGGATCAAAAACCTTTTTCATGATTACCTTTAATGCCTTTCAATCATCAGGGAGATTTGTAAGATAATTATAATGGTGGTTTTTGTTTTTAAGCCATTAGTTGTTAATTATAAGCCAAATAATGATGTTATTCTTAAACAAGTTATTCAAGAAGCTCTAAATGAGCCACAATTAAAGAGCTCACTTAACCTCACCAAGCTTTCATCAAATATTTTCCTTATGAGTATGTATTGGATACTAATAGGGGAGAGCTAGAAAGCTTTAATAAAGCTATGTTGCATAAGAAGAAAAATGAGTGGTTGAAAGCAATGTAAGAAGAGATGAAATCCTTGCATAAGAACCACACTCTCAAGTTAGTGAAGCTTTGTAAAGGTAGGAGAGCATTGAAATTGATGTTTAAGTTAAAAATTGAAGAACATTGCTTATAGCTAAGGTATAAGGCAAAATGGTTATGTAAGGTTTCAGTAAAAAAAAATAAAAGAATTGATTTTAAAGAAATGTTTTCACTTGTAGTCAAGTACTCTTTAAAAATAGAGTGTTTATAGGATATGGGTGTCTTTATGATGACCTCTTTAAAATAAATATAATGACTATTGTAAACACAAATGAGAAAAAGAATAATAATAATAATAATAATAATGCATATTCTTCATACTAACTTGATTCTTGTGATATGTGTGGTATGACATGTCAAGTTATGTGAATTATAATTTAAAAAAAAATTAATAAATCTTGATTTATTACCTAGCATGATTTTTGAGAGAAATCATGGTCGGTCGTCGAAATGACGAAATTATAATGCTGACTTAATTATCACAAACAAAATAACTTTGTAGTATGATCATGAAAAGTAGGTTGAACCCAAGAAAAATTTCGTTTAATCTTTGTACAATATACTGAAATGAGAAAGAACAAGGGATTTAAATGAAAAAAAATCAAGAAAAAATAATTTTAAAAATAATAAATTGATGTCATTAAATCAGTTCAAAGGTCCACACATCGATTTCTATAATTATATTGATCATCAAAGTAAAATAAATAGAATTTTCACATCAAGCAGATAAATTTAATACCCTTTAAAGTTGAGGAAAATCAATGAGATTATGAGTACATTAATTAGAAAAAGCTCTCTAATCAATTTCTTACCATTTGACAAAAGTAATATTGAAAGCAATTTTTATTCACTCGACAATAGTCTAGGAATAAAACTGGTGCATTTATTATAATCAAACGTTTAAAAGCTTGACAATTTAACTTGGTTTTTTTCTTTCCTAATAAATCAAGATGAGAGTGGCAGCAATTACAAATTGAAAGAAACTAGAAAGCATACATGTCATTTCAAAACAATTCAAAAAGCTTGAATAACAATCAATAGCATAATTCTGAACAAGAAAAAATAAATACTTGAATCTGAAAGAATTACAATGATAACATTACTTCTCACAACGTGCTAATGGAGATGGTGTGTATCCCTCTTAAACCAAATTCAGGAGTTTGGTTCATAGTTGCTGGAAAATTGACAAAAGCATAGAAGAAAGGAATGTTCTTCGAACCCTGTTTCAGTTGTGTTTTATTCTATTCATCATCTCACTTGGCTATGAATTTTCTTCAAGACTATTAGGCAAATTAGAAGTCTTCATGATACTTAATTTGTTACTTTTTTATCTGGTCCTTAAAGTTGGATAAATCTTTTAGAATTTGTGATGGAAAATGACTCTGCTGGTACCACAACTCTACTGCAATTCCAACTCTCCTGCAACTTAGACTTTATTTTTGACTTGGTTTCTTGCAATATCTGACCATCCCAGCTGTATTCATTCAATCATTGCATGTTAGAGGCTTCATTTGAATCTTTCTTGGGTCCTAAGGCTCATCGTTTTTATGCCAGACTCTCAGTCGTAATGGGATGTTCGGTATCGTTAGTTTCCTAATCAGATAAGGAGACTCATCTCATCCTTTAAAATATGTCCAGAGTTTGGCCTTGAAAATGATTTTATCTACCATTGAGTCCTTCATGAAAGTTATAGTCCTGGATATGTATATGAATTATGGCTTTTGAATCTCCTGATTTTCATATTAAAAGCTCAAGATATTCTTATATGAATATCTAGTATGAAAGCAATGAACCCTGCTACAAGTAGAATTCTTACCTGAGTTTGCAGGTTTGATTAGAGATCCAAATGAGATCAATTTTTTTTCCATAATACCTTTTTGGAAAGCTTGACATATATACTTTGACTTAGATTAAGCTCATGTTCTCATTCAGGAACTCTAACTTGGTGAAAAACCTGTCACAAGAAGCTAAGTCCAAAACATAAAATGTAGAATTTCTTATCTTTAGCAATTAATTCACAAGTCTCTTGGGCATGCAAACTCATAAAAATAACTTCCAATAAACTCAATTAAGCTTAAAATACATTAAAAAACATAGAGTAAAAGGACTAAATAACTTTTATTTGTTGTTGGTTTTTCTTATACTTGCTCTTTTACTTATTATTTCTACTATGAAGCTTAAGTTTGGTGTTTGTAAAGAGATATTGAGTATAATTTCTAAACTTGTTTAGTTTACATGGTAGGAATGTTTATCTTATATGTTTTGCAAGCTTATATATTTTCTTAATATGCACGCTAGCTTTTTGTTGTGATTGCAAGATTACTAAAAAAAATTATATTTTTGTATGATTATTGTAAAACTCGATGAACATTTAGGTAAAAAGTCAACCTATACTAAGCAAGAATTAAACGAATCAAGTTAGCCTACTCTAAGGAGGATTTGGGAGGGAGGAAATTGATTCTAGATTAACCAAAAGAGGAATAAGAATAAGGTAAACCAACCCCTCCCAAACACCCCATTACATTTATGAGTGATATAAATGTAAGGGTGGGGGGAAGAGATGACTCTTCCTCTCCCCCAGAACCGACAACAGTTATTGCTAGAGCACACACTCCTTCCCAAGGAGAATACTAAACCTAACTAGCTTGCATACCAAGCTCCTTGAGTGTTGAGTGAGAGGTGAGTTAGGAAAATAAGAGAAAAACTAAAACATGGAAGAAGAAGGAGCCTAGACCTCTCCTTTATAATCGATAGCAACCATTGATGCAACACACACTCCTTCACAAGGAGAAAACTAAACCGAACCAGCTTGCATGCCAACTTTCTTGAGTGTTGAGTGATAGGTGAGTTAGAAAAAGGAGAGAAAAACCAAAAATGTGAAAGAACAAGGAGCCTAGAGGGCCGACTAGAACAGATAGAAAAAAGAAGAAAGTAAAAGGGAAGAAGAAACTATTAAAACCTTTCCTAAGACTACTTAAAATCATAAGGTAAGAACAACATCACCTTCTTATTTATTTCCTTTAGACTTTGGGATAAAAGGAATGTAATGTTGGGCTTTTAAATTGTCTGATTTTAATATCTGAAACTCAAGATATTCTCGTTTGAATATCTAGTGTAAAAGCATAAAATCTTATTGCGAGTAGAATTCTGGCCTAAGATTGCAAGTTTGATTAGAGATCCAAATGAGATCGGATTTTTGCCCATAATACCTTCCTGAAAAGCTTGACATGTATACTTCGACTTAGATTAAGCTTACATTCTCATTCGGGAACTCTAACTTGGAGAAAATCATATCACAAAAAGCTAGGTCCAAAAAACATAAAATGCAGAATTTCTTCTCTTTAGCAATTAATTCATAAAGTCTCTTAGGCATGCCAAATTCATAAAAATAACTTTCAATAAACTCAATTAAGCTCAGAATATATTAAAAAGCATAGTGTAAAAGGAGTAAAAACATATGTATATTTTACACTAATCAAATTCCCCCACACTTCGCTTTTACACGTCCTCGAACAAAATTTCAATTTTACTTTTTCAATGTAAAAAATGTGATGCCATCAACGAACAACAATTAAATTCTTAAAACATCATAACATATCATGAATTAAATTCCAATCACTTTAAAATTGTTTATCAAGCGTTCTTACTTCAGAATAAAACAACCAAATAGTAGACCTTACAAAATAATCGCTCAATTCTCATATGTTTGAAAGGTTAGTGTTTTACTCCAATTTCTTCCAATGAAAATGATCTACCATAAGCTTGCAAATCATCTCACTCTTCATCATTTAGATTACATGCATTTCACAAATCATAAGATCTTTTCAAGGGTTGTAATGTGGCTTGGTTCAAGGTAGGGGATTTTTGGTAAGGTAGTTTACAAGCTTCCAAAACCAATGAAACAAAATAACCCCAAAACAAGACAGAATATTAAACACTCCCTCCAGCAATTTTGAACTTGGCAAAAATTAAAGCTACATTATCCTTCTTTATTGGAAAATTTATTGTCCAACAAAACAAGATTTTAGTTCAAACTAAAGGATGATCTTTTACCTTTTTAAAACTTCAAACCTTCACAAGACTTTTTTCTCTTTTTCATGTATTCCCATGCTTATATAATGATGTATGATGTTCCATTAGTTCTACAACTTGGGTGAGACACTATATTGTTTATGGCTTATAATATGGGTTTATAATCAAAGAAAAAGTCCATCAACTCAAAAGGGGTTTCAAGGAAAAAAACTTATTTAAAGATGGGTTGCTAGGCTATATAAGGTACATAACAAAAAATATCTTAATCATGTTCATGTATGCATGTAGAAGTATGGTCTTGATTAGAATCAGAGCAAGTTCTAGGGGAACAAACCAATAGAAGAAAATCAAACATGAAAGGAAAATAAAGATTGATATAGATGTGTCAGTCATAAGGCTCAAAGTCTCATAGGTTTGTGGCTATTAAATCCAGTCACTTTAATCCATAGAACATAGGTTGACTAAACAATCTTAAAAAAAACAAGGTCATTATTCAATCATGTTATGATTTTTTATAAACTCAATTGAAAATTCATTAATGATATTAACATTCAAACCATTTCCAAACATAACAAATTTTTGTTTTGCTAGAGATGTAACACAGCCCCTCAAAGATTAACCTATTGTCAAGATGCGAGTGCATTTTACAAAAAAATGCTAGAACATAGCATGAATCAGAGCATTATTTCATCAAAATATGAATGATAAAAATAAAGCACAGTGTTGCCACTATAGATTGCCCCTACGTCCCTCACACTTAATATGGACATTGTCCTCAATGTATATAGTAAAGAGAGATGGAGAAATAAAGAAAACTGTTATAATAACCTATTAGGTTTGCCTTATTTTGGCATTCATGATTGCAATTTTTTTTCTTTTTTTTTTGTGTGGAATGTCTCTATGCTGGGTTGCCTCTCTAAAATGTCTTTCTTCATTATCTTTGGCTAGATAGAGTTTTATACATGTCATGCATCCTTATGTATTGAATCAACCAGTTTTACTTCCTTCTTAATAGTCTCTCCAAAATTCTCAACGAAAAAGCTCAAGTCTGTGGCCATTCACCTTGAAAACTCTGCTAGTTACAATGCTTTAGATTTCAACAGCACCATGAGAAAAAACATTTAAAACAACAAATGATCCAATCCATCTTGATCGTAATTTTCTAGGCATGAATTTCAACATAGATTGTGTAATGCCTTTAGTACGTTTTAGAGATGCATGATGAACATTTTTTCTGACTTGATTGGAAATTGCATTAAAATTTGTATGGATGACTTTACTGTTTATGACAATTCTTTCGATTAATGTTTAGATAATTTGACCAAGGTTTTGAAACGATGCATTAACACCAACTTGGTTTTAAATTATGAAAAATGTCATTTCATGGTCCAACAAGGAATTGTTTTGGGTCATGTAGTTTCAACTAGGGGTATCGAGGTTGATAAGACCAATGTTGATTTAATTACAATCTTACCATATCCTACTAACGTTAAGGACATTCATAGTTTTCTTGGCTATACAGATTTTTATAGGAGGTTGGTTCATCAAAGATTTTTAAAAAACTACACAACCATTGTCAAGGTTATTACAAAAGGATGTACCATTTGACTTCAATGAAGATTGTCAAATAGCATTTGACAAATTGAAGACATTGTTCACTTCAACGCCAATTATACAACCACCAAATTAGGATATGCCCTTTGAGATCATATACGATGCTAGTAATTATGTTGTAGGAGTTGTACTTGGCCAATAAAAGAAAAGGAAATGTCATGTCATTTGTTAGGCGTGAAGAACACTGAACTTTGCTTAATACAACTATTCAACCACTAAAAAAGAGCTTTTAGCTATTGTATTTGTCGTAGACAAGTTTAGATCATATTTATTAGGATCTAAACTGATTTTTTTTTTCCTGATCATTTTGACCTCAAATATTTACTAGCAAAGAAGGAATCCAAACCGAGACTTATATGCTGGATTCTTTTGTTGCAAGAGTTTGATTTGGAAATCAAAGATTGAAAAAGGAGCTGACAATTTTATGGTAGATCATTTGAGCAGAATTGTATGTGAGGAAGAACCATTGCCCATTGCCGAAACATTCCCTGATAAGCAGCTACTGCATCTACAAGGTAAGGAACCTTGGTTTGCTGATATGGTAAATTTCATAGTTATTGGAATATTACTTAATGATTTGAATAAGGCAAAAAAAAAAAAGCTACATGTACTAATGATTGTGAGGTTGTTGTAGGCTTTCTTAAATCTAACATTTTTAGTAGGTTTGGAATTCCAAGAGCAATGATAAGTGATCAAGGCCCCTATTTTTGCAACTGAACTGTTGAGGCATTGATGTGAAAATATGGAGTACATCGAGTGGCCACAACTTTCCACCCACAAACCAACAGATAAACTGAGGTTTCAAACCAAGAAATAAAGCATATCTTGGAAAAGATGGTGAACCCTAACCGAAAGGATTGGAACCTGCATTTAAAGGATGCATTTTGGGCATATTGTATACCATACAAAACTCCAATCGGAATGTCATTATATAGGTTGGTTTTCACCAAGTTATGTCATTTACTAGTGGAAATTGAACATATTGCCTTCTTGGCAGTGAAACAATGCAATCTTGATGCTAAAAAGGCAGGAGAAGAATGAAAGTTACAGCTACAAGAACTTGAAGAAATTCGATTGGAAGCATATGACAATGCAAGGCTATATAAAGAGCAAACCAAATCTCTTCATGATAAGTTTTTACTGCGTAAATAATTTTTTTGTTGCGCAGAAAGTATTACTTTTCAACTCTGCAAGCCATGTTAATTTTTAAAACGCAAAAACAAAACTAATAGGGCATTAATTCAAACTCAATAGATACCGACCTAACTTGACCTAAATGAATGAATATTTTTTAGACCTGATGAATAATAGGTAAGGTATGGATATTATTAAACCCGATCTAAAAATCACCCTAACTTAACCTGATATATATTTACTAGATAAATGGCCCGCGCTACTCTGCGAGCCATGTTAGTTTTTTTTCCAATGTACAAAAGGATATTCATATGATATTAACGTTTTAAAAGTAGTAAGAAAAATCTACTTAAAAGTAGTAAGAATTTGGTAATTGAAAAGGTCGCATTTGCTATCAGAGAAATAATCCAGAAAGCAAACAAAAACAAAATACCATGAGTCGAGCATCTCATGCTTACTCTCACATAATTAATTTAATTTAACTAAAAAATTTCTTTTGAAAAAGCTAGATTTAAAAAAGGTTGAAAAAAATTTCGAGTTAACCCTTGTTACTTTCAAAACCACAAAAAAATAAAAAATAAAAATATTGGTTGATGAAATTAAAAAAAAAAAACATAAAAAAGAAGAAAAAAACCAAGCAAGCATGGGTGAACTTTGTAAACCCGGGTTAATCTCTCAAACTTATGACCCATTAAATTATAGACATTAACTAAATTAATACGCTAAACATTCACCCAATTAAATGTTGAAGGATGTAATCAATTAATTAAATTTAATTAAAAAAACAAAATTCCTTTTAAAAAAGTTAAATTTAACAAATACTAAAAAAAACCTAAGACACCCCTTGTTATTTAAAATAAAAAATCTCATAAAAAGAGAATAAAATGAATGTTGGAAGATGAAATCATAAAAAAAAAAAAAAACCTTAATAAAAAACAAAATCAAGTTTGAGTGAACATTTTAAACTTAAGTTAAACTCTTAAATCCACAATCTATTAAATTCTTGATCTGTGCTTAATTAAGAAACTCAACACTTGAAGAATTAAATGTTGGAGGATAAGATCTATTAATTTAATTTAATTTAAAAACAAAATTTCTTTAAAAAGCTAAATTTAACAATGGCCAAAAAAATTGAGGCAACCTGTATTATTTTTAGAATGACTAAAAAATCACATGCAAAGTCAATAAGAAAAATAAAAAATGATGAAGGATGAAAACTGTAAACAAATAAATAGTTAATTAATTTAAAGAATGAAAATTCATCAAGTTGCTAGACTCTTGATTTAGAGGTCAACTTTAACTAAATGAACACTCTATTAACAATAATTAACTTGTGAATAAGATTAGAAAATAATTTAGATAAATAATAGTATGAATAAAATAAATTAAAAAAAAACATATAGAAAATATAATTTTTTATTGGAAAAGATACATTAAGGGTGAATTTTTATATTTCCTTGAATTATAACCAACCAATTATTCAAATTTTAAGAACTGGTGTATATTTTAAAAATTTTATTTAAAGAACTAAGTAAAGACTCAATTTTCCATATATTCTATTTTATGTGGGGTGATATGCTAATTATATTTAAAATTGTAATAAATAAATGTGGATATATTTTTAGGATTATAGTACAATTTAAAGTTGGTTTTAATTACGAATATACATTTTTATAATATTATATTGCCAAAAATACGTGTGGATGTAAAACTCATCAAATCAAATACAATGATATAATACCCAAAAATTTTGAAATTCTTTTAGAGTTTACCATAGAATTATTTGAAACAAAAAACTTGCAGTTACAAAAGGGCTGATTAAAAGCAAAATTTATCGGGAACAAAAACAAAATTAAAATCCATGAAAGTGAAAAGAAAGGTGATGCAAAAGTTGCGAGCCTTAAGAAATAATGGAAAAGTGATGGGTAACCGAAAGATGATGGATGAGTGGCCCATAATGAAATTGGACTGAGACCAGCCATGGAAAAAATCAATCAACCCTCTCCTGACCTCTTCGGCACTTTCCACCGAGAAACCACTATACTCAAGAGTGATAGAAAAACGAAATGGCATGTGCGAGTGGCAGCAGCACCAGTTTACTAATATTGTTGAACCAGTCTAGGCTCGGTCCTCAAAGCCAAAAGGGTCACCAACGTATCGACTCATCTATATCTTTTGGTGCTTCTCTTCCTTTTTCAAGTGCAAGAAGAAGAACAAAGGTGGGCTTGAGGCGTATGGCAAAACCAATAGTAAAAGCAGAGACCTTGACTATTGAGAAGTCTGGAATTAAGGTTGTTAGGAATCCTCCGGAGTCCAAACTTACTGAACTTGGTGTCCGCAAGTGGCCCAAGTAAGTAACTCTATAGCCCTCGATCTGTTTCCATACCTTTGTTTTTGAATTTGCAGCTAAAGTTTTAGTTGTTGTTTTGCTTTCATCACTACGTTTTCTGTAACGGGTTTATGTACAATTTTTTTTATAATTATCCATTAACCTTATGTATGAGAAGTTAAAGTTTCAGATTTAGGAAAGAGTAGAATTTCCAAACTATATTATCCATGAAACCTATTTATACGTAAAATTATGTACCAATTTGATGTTAAAAAGAGGTGTAGGCTTGCAGTTTCTTGTTTAAATCTAGATCTATAATTGATAGCATTTAACCCTTCCAATGAATGGTTCAATGATATTGTTTGGTTCATTGTTCTCCAACTGCGCATTTGTTTTAAATCAAAGCAATAATCTTGGAGCTGTGGTGGGGAATTATGGTGTTTTTGAAACTTGATTCCCAGCAATACACTTGTGCAAAGAAAATAAGCTTTGCTTCTGAAAGCTGGCCCCTTTAAAGAAGCAAGTTTGTCTCTTGAACTGTTCATTTAAGTCTGGTGTTCACTTTGGAGTGCTGTTAGGCAAATCCCATCACAAAAAAACTTTGAGGGGCCCTTAAAAACTAACGAAATGACCAAAGAATTTACCTAAACTATGCCGTTTGTATGCTGGGAAGATGATTGGATCGTTTTGTGTTTGGATGTTGGTTTTCCTGGAATCTTGTGAATTTTTTTATTGTATGTTCTGCATAAACCTGAATCTCTGCGTGCATGGAAGCTCTGATTGCATTTTCCCATACCTATGTTTTCTTTTTCTGGAGCAATTAAATGTGATATAACTACACACTCTGTGTGTTGATCTTAAAACAAGCACATACACGCAACTACATATCGCAACATGCATACTTACACACCATTATGCACTTGGCTTGTGTTGGGAACCTTTCATGGAGTTAAAAGCTAAGAAGTAGTTTATATTTTAATTTTAGATCTTTAGAACAATGTGCTTGTGCTTTTTAGTTTAAGATGGATACTCTAAAGAACTTTTGAATTTGATGAGCTGCAATAGTCGCACATACTGAAAGAGGAGGGGAGAAAAAAGGAAAAGGAGGTTCTGCCTCTTAAAGTTGTGTTTTTTTTTTCCACGTATCAATAGAAATTCCTACATTTGGATGTTGATTGTGTGCAATGTTTTACAGGTGGGGTTGTCCTCCTAGCAAATTTCCATGGACATATTCTGCCAAAGAGACATGCTATCTTCTGGAAGGCAAAGTAAAGGTGTATCCTGATGGGGCAGAAGAGCCTGTTGAGATTACTGCCGGTGACTTGGTTGAGTTCCCAAAAGGAATGAGCTGCACTTGGGATGTTTCAGTTGGTGTAGACAAGCACTATAACTTTGAGTAATGATCTCTTCAAGTCCATGTAGCTTAGTTCAGTTTGTGGCTCCTCCTCCTCCTCCAATAAATATATTGTAAACTACATAATTTTTGCCAACGAGCCATAGCTCAACTGGTATTATTCCCCCCTTCTCGTAAACTGTCTCATGCACAAACCTCTCTATATATATAATAATAATAATTTCAAAATAAATTAAAAGTTATGGTGGTTTTACTTGTACCGTTGTACTGTACACACTCTTCATTTTCAACGTGGATTGTAGGGGTTTTTTTTTTCTCTTTTCATTTCATTTTTCTCGTCAAACTTCTTTTATTGCATCCTTGCATGTGTTATTTTGTGGTGTGTTTTTTAAGTTTATTATTTCTTCTATTTAAATGATCTCGAGGATTAAAGGTTTTTATTAGATTTTCAAACTTGATTAGAGGACAATTTAATAAGATAAAGTTTTAATTTGAAGTACAAATACACAATTGATAGAAAAAAAGACCAAACTAAAAAAATTGCATGTATTTTTAAAAATCTGTACGAAAAAATGTAGTTATGTTTATGTATTCTCTATTGACCTTATTTTTAGTCTTTTCAGTTCTAACATTTTAGTTTGTGTTCTAAAATTTTATTTTGTTTATATTTCAGTACTTAAATTCGAGAGATGATTGAGTCCTTGAAAAATAAGGGAAGAGAGGGAAAATTATTGGTTGGTTATATTTTGGCAACAAAATATGTTGATATTATTGGCAATAGATTTTATTTGACGAGAGGAATTTTATTTAGGTATTTTTAAGCATTTTGCTAGAAAAAAATTGATCAATATTAGGGATTTTTTTTTATCAATTAAAGGTTGATTTGAGATTATATGTTATTTTTTCCTGATTATGGAATGTTTCTTTGGTGTTTTTAAGTGAAAAATACTTAAAAATAAATATTTTTAGTCCAAGAAGTATTTTTGATGAACAGTAACCATTTATGAGCCCATCGGTAAAATTCATCCTGACAAATTCAATGTCTAACCATAGACAAAATATTTTGTTGATAAATTAAAAAACTCTAGTTGTGCAATGGGATATCAAGGTCATTGAATGTGCTAGTTTTAATATAGTTTGGTTCAAATATTAGGGTGAACAATGGCTCGAAAGGTGTGAACTCGACCAGGCTTCATAAGGTTATTTGAGAAAGATGAACAATATACAAACGACATATTTTTTTTTACACAATCAAAATGACATTATTTCTCTTTATTGCCCACTATTTTACTCAAACACATTGATTCATTAAAGATTTTAACCCTAAGTTAATTAAGGTTTTCAATCTTTTTCAATTCAATTTTGGTCTCTTGTCTCTTTAAACTCTATTATTAAACCCTCAATCAGTTTTCATCCTTGGAAATCATCTCAACCATACCCCCCCTGAATTTTCTAATTGGACTCTTAGCTTTTGGCGCCTTTTATACTTTAGTCTTTGGTTTTGTAATTTTTTAATTTTGTCCTTAAACTTTTAATTCTTGTAATTTTGATCTGAATTGACTCTTAAACTTTGATTTTCTTCAATTGTATCCCTGATGGAATTGATTAAGCCAAACTAAATTTCAATGGGGTTCTAGAATTTCCAATTTTGGTTAAATTGAATTCCAAACTTGTTTTTTCTTTTAATTAAACCTGCAATTAAGCCAATCAAGAATATCAAAAGTTCAATTAAGTCCTAAGTTCTATAGATTCATCATAATCTTCAATATTTCTCCGTAACTAAGCCCTAATCTTCAAATTCAATAAATTCAAATGTTATAGATACAAAAACAGAATTTATATTTAAAATATACAAGCAATAAAAGTTATTACCTGAATTTAACTTATCTTTAACGAATTGTTGCTACATGGAAATGAAGAATGTTGCCTTATATTTTCCAGGTAACTTATATTTCAAGCAACGCTCATCTATGGTCAACTGTATGTTGCCCTATCAACATGGTGCGGCTTCAAATCACCAGCAAGATACATGAAATGGAGACCTTTTGTGAAGACTGAGTGCATCACTCCAAAAGTACTTGGCCTATTTAGATAAAACACACAACAAAATCTTGATTCTCACAAGTTTTGATACTTGCATGAGAGAAAGCATAGTGAAAACAGAAGAACAGAGCCATGAAAATCGGAGTGCACAAATATGAATCCCACTCTCAAAATATTAGCTTAGGGGGCAGGAAGGAGGTAATAAAATAGAGCATAGCATCAACTAGGACCACGAATCCTGGCAGGGGAGGAGGATCCTTTAGTGCATCTTGAACTGACATTCATGGAACACCAACTTCTTAGATTGAGGGCCTAACCCCTGTCAAAATGGCAGAATTTCCAAGTAAAGGAACATTAGTTTTCATTTAACTATACCTCTTACAAACACAAGGTCAAATGCTTTAGACTTCAAGCTCCTTTGCCGGTAAAAGCCGTACCTGACATCATGCCAGAACGTCATGTATCAAAGGAACAATTACCTCTTGGGATGAGCATTGACTCATCTTACCAGTTCTTGGCTTCTTACCAGTTCTTGGCTTGATTAGGGCATTAGGCACCTTCAAAATCTTCTTCTGTGTCCAAGCACAGCTACTAAAACTAGAAACATGATAGAAATCTGTTGCAAGGTAAATTTTAAGAGATCCAATCAGCAGAAATTCAAACTGATGAGATACGGTTGCAGGAGTTTTTATACGTAGCATAAAAACATGGGAGGGAGGAGAGGTATGGGAAAGAATGAGGAAGAAGAGAGATAGAGAGAAGAAGCAGAAGGGAGGCACACAAATTGTATATTATATTCTTCTTCTTTCTGTTTACATCTAGTACCATTTTTATAGTAAACGTGCATTCTGTTACAAGAGTCATACACGACTTCTTGTAACAGTATTTATAATAGAATTTGAATTGTAACAGTAAATATAACAGAATTGAAAACACAAGGATAATGCTGGCAGTTTTATTTAAACGGTGCGTTTGGTTAACTTTCTAAGGTGATGTCGTTTTGTTGCTGGCCTTTTGATTTTTTCCGCTGCAATGTTTTTGGCTCGCAACAATATCTCCCCCTTAAAAATTTCCCTTGTCCTCAAGGTAAAACTGTGGGTACCTCATAAGAAGGTCATCTGCGAATTCCCAGGTAGCTTCGTATGGTGACAATGTTTTCCAGTGAACTAGGACTTGGGTTGCTGCTTGGTGTTTGTGTTTGACCATCCTCCTGTCAAGAATGGCGTGAGGCTGCAACTCTGGGTTTAGCTTTTGAGCAGGTAAGCTGTCATATACTATTTTGTTTCTTGTATGTTTTTTTAGTTGGGAGACATGAAATACAGGGTGTATGACGCTTGAACTGGGAAGGCTCAGCTTATAAGCAACTGCCCCTATACGCTCAATTACCTGGTATGGACCATAGTACTTTGCGGATAGCTTTTGTGAACTCCTCCTGCTCATTGTTTGTTGTCTGTAAGGCTGCAACTTCAAGCATACCCAATCGCCTACTGTGAAGGTGTGTTCACTGCGCTTCTTGTTTGCTAACTGGATCATGCGGTGTTGAGCCATTTTGAGGCTGTCTTTAATGGTCTTTAGTCTGTCTTCTCTTTCTGTTAATTGTTTGTCCACAGCTTCGATGTTAGAATCTTTAGGTAGGTAAGGAATGTGAACTGGAGGATTCTGACCGTATAGAACTTCGAATGGAGTAGTTTTGATGGCAGAGTGATAGCTTGTATTATACCACCATTCAGCTAAGGGTTGCCATTGACACCATTGATCGGGTGTCTCACTTGTCATGCACCTTAAATATTGCTCCAAGCATCTATTCACCACTTCTGTCTACCCGTCTATTTGTGGATGATAGGCTGTTGAGTGCAGTAGTTAAACGCCTTGGTAGGTGAATAAATCCTTCTAGAATCGGCTTAAAAACACCGAGTCTCTATCACTGACTATTGAGGCAGGTAAACCATGTAGTTTGTAGATGTTACTCATGAAGGCCACTGCCACTGAAGCAGCTGTATAGGGGTGGGATAATGGTATGAAATGGGCATATTTGCTTAATCTATCAACTACAACCAGTACGACGTTCCTTCCCTTGGAGTTGGGCAAGCCTTCCACAAAATCCATGCTGATGTCTACGAAGGGTGCTTGGGGTATGGGAAGAGGTTGAAGCAGGCCAGGTGTCTTCACGTTCTCACCCTTACTCTTCTGGCAGGTGTGACATTCTCACACATATGCCCTTACATGTTTTTGTTGTTTCTTCCAATAGAATAGTGATCTTACCCGCTTGGCAGTGACAGTGACTCCAGAATGCCCCCCTATAGCAGAGTCGTGGTATATGGAGATCAATTTTCCCTGTAGGATAGGATTATTGCCCACTACCAGCTTCCCCTTTCGGTATAAATGGTCATTCAGCCAAGTGTACTGTAGGTGTAATTTAGGATCTGTGGTTAGTTTGCTGATGATCCTTAGCAGTGCAGTGTCTGTAGCCCAGGATGCCTTCAACTCCTCTAGCAATTTGGTTGAAATGGTAGATACTGTAAGCGAATAACTCCCTATTGGTACACCTAGAGAGGGCATCAGCAGCAATATTTTCCTTTCCCTTCCTGTATTCGATGTTGTAGTCAAAGCCTAAAAGTTTGGCTAACCAAATATGTTGGGATGGGAAGGAAACCTTTTGTGCCAGCAAATATTTGAGGCTGACATGATCCGTCCTGATTGTGAATTGTCTCCCCCACAAGTAGTGTCACCACTTGGTGACTGCATGTAATATGGCTAGCATTTCCCTTTCGTATGTTGATAATGCTTGCTGATGTGGTCCCAATGATTTACTAATAAATGAGATAGGGTGTCCCTCTTGCATGAGTACAGCCCCTATACCCGATCTTGAGGCGTCTGTTTCCACTACAAAAGGTTTGTTTAGGTCTGGTAAGGAGAGAATTGGTGGTTGAATCATTGCTTGTTTCAAGTTTTGGAAGGCTATAGTGGCGTCTTCTTTCCAGTCAAATGCATCCTTTTTGAGTAGTTGGGTGAGTGGTTTGTTAATAGCTCCATAGTTTTTGACAAATTTTCTATAGTAACTCGTAAGACCCAAAAATCCCCGTAGCTGCCTAATACTCCTAGGTTCAGGCCAGTCGGTGATGGCTTGAATTTTCTTAGGATCAGTGGCTACTCCCTCCTTTGAAATAACATGCCCTAGGTACTCCACATGAGGAATACCAAACGCATATTTGGAGTGCTTAGCTACCAACTGGTGCCCCTTCAGCAATTTAAACACAATTTGCAGGTGTTCCAAGTGTTCTTTCATTGTTTGACTATATATTAAAATATCGTCAAAGAATACTAACACAAACTTTCTTAGATACCTGCGGAAAAATTCATTCATTAAGGTCTGGAAGGTAGCTAGTGCGTTGGTTAGTCCGAACGGCATCACCAAGAACTCATAATGGTCGTTGTGGGTGCGAAATGTTGTCTTGAACACATCATGGGGAGTCATTCTAATCTGGTGATAACCAGACCGTAAATGCACTTTAGAAAATATAGTTGCACCCACCAGTTCTTCTAATAACTCTTCGACTAGAGGTATAGGAAACTTGTCTTTGATGGTGAGATGGTTGAGAGCTCTGTAATCAACACAAAGTCTCCAGGAGCCGTCCTTCTTTTTAACCAGAACAACAGGAGAAGCAAATGGGCTGCTGCTCAGTTGAATGATTCCTGACTCAAGCATTTCCTCTACCATTTTTTTCTAATATTTCTTTCTGCACTCTTGAGTATCGGTATGGTCTAAGGTTGACTGCTTGTGCACCTTCTTTCATAGGGATAACATGGTCATGGGTCCTGATGGGAGGCAACCCTTCAGGTTCCTTGAATATTTCCTTGTAATGGTTGATTAATTCTTCCAGAGCTCCTCTGTCCTCCTGAGTGTCCATGGGTGTTTGGGACATAACTCTTACCTCCTGGTATGTAACTTGACTAGCCGTGAAACAATAAAGGTTCATACCTGACAACTGAGTTAAGTTAACCATCAAACTGTTTAATTGTGCTAGTTCAATGGTTTGTACCTTGGTGCAGTCGGTGCCCTTGAGAATTACATCGTGACCTTGCCATTTAAAGGACATCCATAGCTCCTTGTAGTTAGACATAACATTACTTAGCGTTGCTAGCCATTGTATGCCTAATACCATGTCACAGTTGAGTAAATCAACAATAAACACATCTGCAACAAAGTGTACTCCCTGCATTCGCCAGCTGAAATTTTTGCACATAGCTGAGCAATGCATGGTGCCCCCATTTGCTGTTTCAACTACCACAGTCCTGATGGAGTGAGTTTGACATTGTAATTTATTAGCAAATGCACTGTTGAGGAAGTTGTGTGTGCTGTCAGAATCGATCAAGATGTATAGGGGTTGTTTATCCACTTTTCCTGCTACTCTCAATGTGTGGCAGCCCATTGTACCTTCCAAGGCGTTGAGAGAAATATGTGGTGTAAGCAGGTCCTGGTCCCTAACTTTTGTTTCCTCTTCAATTTCCCCAACATCTTCATCATCTTCAAGTATGCATAAAGAGTACAGTCGTTTATTTTTGCAACGGTGACCTGGCACAAATCGTTCATCACACCAGAAACAGAGCCCCTTGGCCCTTCTTTCTTCTAAGTCTCGAGGCCGGATAGTTCTAGTTGGTTTGTGTGTAGGGGTGGGTAATATGCCTTGTTGTGGTTGTTTGAAGGTGGTAATATTTGGAGTTATTGTCTGTCTTGAATAAGGTATGAGAGTATTTTGTTTAAAGGGAGGGGAGGGTGGTATGGTTTGGTGAGTGTATTTGGGGAGTGTTTGGTGTGATTGTGGTTGTGATCTCCTATAAGATAAAGTGTTATCTTGCAGTCTGGCAAGATTGTAAGTTTGTCGAAGGGCTTTAGGATCAAACATTTTGACAAGGTTTTTGATTTTGATTTCTAGTCCTCCGATGAAAAACACCATAGCTTGTCTTTCACTGATATCAGCCTTGTTCCACAGTACATCAAATTGTTGAATATAGGTCTCCAAGCTGTAAGTTTTCCTTAGCTCCATCAGTTCTTCCAGAGGATCTTGGTGGCCACCAAATCGTCCACACACAGCCTCAGTGTACTCTTCCCAGGTAACCACTCTACCTCTGACACTCTTTGTAAAATTCTGATGCTAGTAGACAGCCATCCCATCTAGATAGAAGGAGGCCAGTCTTACCTTCTCGGTTTCTTTAATCTCTTCCATGTCAAAGTACTGGTTGCACTTAAATAACCATTTATGAACATCTTCCCCATCAAAACAGGGAAAATCTCGTCGAGGTTTATGCACCTTGTAAGAGTGTGACCCTTCTTCGCCAGAGTAGCCTGCGTTTGAAGTGGAACCCTAATGGGGAAGGTCCTGGTGATTCTTCATAGGACTATGCTCCAGAGTACTCGTCTGCATCCTCTGTAGGAGTGTGGATTGTTGGTAAGCTATTCCACTGATGAGTTCCTTGAGTTCTTCGATTTTATTATCTTGAGTCACCTTAGTAGCATGTAGTAGTTGACCATAGGTTTCCAGCTGTGTTAGGACTTGTGTATGGCGTGCTGATTGTTCCTTGTTGGCAACTTTGAAGGAGTCTTCTAATTTCTTAAGATCTTGGGACCTCGTTTCTGGTGGCATGATGGAGGTCTGAAGATCAGAGGCCCTGATACCACTTGTTGCAAGGTAAATTTTGAGAGATCCAATCAGCAGAAATTCAAACTGATGAGATAAGGTTGCAGGAGTTTTTATACGTAGCATAAAAACATGGGAGGGAGGAGAGGTATGGGAAAGACTGAGGAAGAAGAGAGATAGAGAGAAGAAGCAGAAGGGAGGCACACAAATTGTATATTATATTCTTCTTCTTTCTGTTTACATCTAGTACCATTTTTATAGTACACATGCATTTTGTTACAAGAGTCACACACGACTTCTTGTAACAGTATTTATAACAGAATTTGAATTGTAACAGTAAATATAACAGAATTAAAAACACAAGGATAATGCTGGCAGTTTTATTTAAACAGTGCATTTGATTAACTTTATAAGGTAATGTCGTTTTGTTGCTGGCCTTTTGATTTTTCTCGCTGCAGTGTTTTTGGCTCGCAAAAAAATCCAACCTCCATGGAGTTATCCACGACAAGTTCTCTGCAAGGCAAGTTAGTGCACATGATGAAATCATAATTCATAGCTCCACTAGATGGCCTGGATTTTAGCTCTCTCTGGAGCATGGCCAACGGGGAGTGAAAGGAGATGCGTATGTGGAAACACGAAATAAAATTGAAAATTGACAAATTAGGTCTCCTTAAAGAGAATGAATAGAACTTTTGTACAATGTCCTACGTATTTTCCTCATTTACTTTTCCTATTATCCAATTAACTTTTCAACCAGAAAGTATGCTGTTCTACAAGGGATTATTACATCCAATCATGAATTTGATTTTTACAAATAAAAAGAGGAATTGTAACTTTAAGTTAACAGTTATCTTTGTAGTAGTGCTACATGCTCATTGCTCTTGATGAAACCTCTGATTCAGCGTCCTGCAACTCCCCATCAGCTGCCTCAACAGTGTCCTATAACATAAATAAGAAATGCTCAATTAGTACAGAATAATCCCAAATAATATAGATTAAAAACTAAGCAATAATTTGTCTGATAAAGTCCATTGTTCAACAGGCAAAATACTATTCAAAAGAAAACCAAGGATGCTGGTGATTAAATGTAAGAAGGGTGGTTAGAAGTGACTTTCAACCAACAGATTCTACTCAGCCAGCTCCTGTCACAATAATGATTTATTAAATAACACAAAATAGTTCAGATAAAAGCATACCAATGGTCGTAGACTAATCTATAAATTGAAACCATACCACTAAATTCTTTACCTTATATTCTGCTAGGTAATGCTCCAATGCACCATCTCCACGCAGGATTTTCCCACCACTTCCAGGAGCATGCACTGAACCTACAGACTCCTCATCAATTACAACAGCATCTACTCTATCACTTCCTGTTTTGATGTCTGGGATCTGAAGCAAATAAGCAACAAAACCTTTTAATATGTCAATATCCATAATCAAATGCTTTATAGAGATGGTGTATAATATCTACTTATAAGCCTTGGGGAATCATATACCTCATACATGGCTTCAGTTAGAATGCTTTCAAGTATGGCTCTTAAACCCCGGGCACCAGTATTCTTAGCCATTGCCTTTTTTGCAATTAGTCTTAGTGCCTTTTCAGTAAAATGTAGCTTCACCTGGAATTATGCAAGTGGTAAATAACCATTACACAAAAGTAATCAAATGAATTTAACTACTAAATGATCAGAGAGAGAGAGTCGTACATTATTCATGCTAAACAACTTCTTATACTGTTTACCAAGGGCATTTCTCGGTTCCATGAGGACCTGTAATTTGCGTTAGCAAGAAAATGTTTTATGATGAAAACTATAATTTCAAATCTGGCCTGCTCATTTCTAGGAGAAACTAAGAATATAAAGTGCATTAAGCAAAATACATGATAAGCACAGATTGAGATGTGCATTTGGAAGGGCAGGGGTGTTCTAATGTTTCCATTTTAATCAAACCAAAATGGGTGGTGAAATTTTACAAGCCAAAGAAAATTTCCCAAATATTAATGTCAAGTCAGTAATTTCCTAGCTACAGAAATATATACTGCTATCTTAGAAACGACACTCTTGAACTTCTTAGGGCGATGATGAAAACCTGAGTATAAAAACAATGAGGCTTACTAGCACAAAATAAATTAGCATACTTGAGTGAGCTGAAAGAAATTTCTTTTCTTTTCAGTAAACTAGTGGTGAATAATTAGAGTTTGAATGTAACTGCTCCTCTTACATGTTTGTAATATCATAAATTCCTACATTCAGTTGCTAATTATTCTCTCACATTCTGAATGGTTCCTAGTCATTCACAAACAGCCCAAAATGGGATGTAACAAATATAGACTGGCACAGGGTGTATTAAAATAAAAAAAAAAAACACAAAAATACCAGTATAACAGAGTATTACCCTAACAAGTTGATCCTCAGTTAGAGCTGCCAAACTAACTAATATTGGAAAGCGTCCAATAAACTCCGGTATAAGGCCATAAGCAATAAGATCAGCACTCTCAACCTGACAATGCAAAATTTACTTTTCAAGTTTTAAGGAAAGGTTTCACCAGTAACTTCTTTCCATGCTTAACAACTAACATCATTAATTGTGTTGAAAACTTGAAATAATACATAGAAAGGTAGAAACTCTATAAATATTAAACTCCCATTTCACTAACATAGGAAGGCCTTCATTCTTACGGATTCTAGCAAAGATGAAGTGATTGCAGCATTGGTTACTCCACCTGCTCTCATATTAGCACGAACAGGTGCTCCAAATCCAATTGATGAATCTTGTCGTCTGATAAAATGACATTAAATATTTTCAGATTAGATACCCTGAAACAGACGAAAACTATATTTTGCAGATAATTATGCAGGAAAACTGTTTGAAGCCATTACCTCTCTGAAATGGTCTTTTCAAGATCAACAAATGCTCCACCACATATAAAGAGGATGTTTTTTGTATCTATCTGCAGAACATTTATATGAATTTAAGATTAAATTTGTAAAGCAGCAGCAAGATAAAAATAGTGCCAATTCTCTGATTATGATGATGGTGAATAATCCTCGCAAGGCAACATCATTGCTGGTTATTATTAATTTTCTGAAATATGAATTAATAGGATGCTGCAAATACATAAGAGGTCCTAACCAAAAATCTAAGCAAGCATTTAATATCTTTTTAACTTGGGAGGAAAGAATATAAAGGAATTATTCATGAGCTCAATGAAAGGAATGCATAAATAAAATGATGCTATGTTAGAAATCTGGAGTATGATAATGCTTAATCTGGTTCCAACAAAATAAAAGTTATCAGCAATACAAAAATAAGAAGATTCTAGGATGAGCATTTCTCCAGCAGTAGACTCTAACTCATAAAGGACACATTGCATATGACAAAAAAAATTCAAGGACGAAAAGGAAAAGGAAAACCATTTTGAGACTATATACCTGTATGTTATCACCCCGAGGATGCTTCCTTGCCCCCTTCTCAGGAACATTTACTATCTGGAAACAGGAAGTTCTGCTTTAGCAATTTTATAACAAGTTTCATATTCTTTAATATCTCTGGGGGAAAAAATCCAACCACTAAAGATTTTCATGTAAACCTCTGCAGCAAACTGTTCACAAAGTGCTGCAGCAACAGTAACTAACATTTCAAAAAAACAAAAATATGGTGCAGGAAAACAATAATGAAAAAAATGCAACACGCAAAGCCTATATGGCAACCTGTGTTTCACAAAAACTCATCAGTAAACTCACACTTGTACCTGCAGTTTGCAGATAACCACTATAAGGAAAACACTGTTAAATGTGGCAAGTGAATCCTTGTCTTTTGTCACCTAAATTAAGTTTTATGGGCAAGACTTATAGTGTAAAATGCAGATGAAAAATTCTTTTTAGTCAACTAAGAAAAGTTACAACCATAGGACTTGCCATGTGCTAGGAATATTATAGAATTGCATGATGTCAGTAGCATAGCAACCTGTAAATGCCTGAATACCTGTCAACATATTAGAATTCATTTCTTTTTCAGGGGTACCAACTCCTCAATATAATGTAATCAGAGGGTTGCAAAGCGTAAAAGATTTAGTTAGCAGAAAGCAAAATCATGCAATGCTGTTTTATTTTTTTGTTTCACATCCAGAATAATATTAATCATCTTTCTTAGCTTCGAAACAGAAGTGGAATATGATAAGCAAGAAGTTATACTGCCATGTCAAAGAAACCATGATACGTTTTGATCACAAAAGTGATTTCGATAAAAATAATAATTTAAATTGTAAACCAATGAAAGCATTAAGTTGTTGACACACAATTATATATAATATAATACTTGGTTCGGCTAACTTGTGCCCTTAGGGCACATGATAAAGCGTTGAATTCTCCTTTCATGGCCATTAGAGAATAGGTGATGGCATGAGGGATCTTTTAAATTTTTTGAATATAAATGGATACCTAAGAACACATTTTACTTTTCCTTGTTATCATCGAGTCTAAAAATATAAGTTCAAGGGAAAAAACATAACTCCCCATTACCCACTAACTTTGGTCCCAACATTCTAATTTTAGACTGGTAATGGTAATTATACATGGTTCTATAACTATCCCTTATTTAAATGTAGCACTATGTCTTTCTTTTTTCAATTAGTTGAGAAAAAACTACTCTTAATATAATTTAAAACATAGATTACAATACACACCACTTTGTTCTGATGCATGGCACCTTTATAACACAACTTCAAAAAAATGAGCACACATCATGCATCACACCCTGTTAAGTCTTTCCTTTTAAAATCATTAAGGAAGATGACAATTGGCATAAAGAGAAATGGTGAATAATAGAGTTTAAGGCCATGGATTTTCTATGGAAAAACAAAATGAAGGATATGGGTTTTAAAATTTTGAGAAAGAATAAAAAAAAAAACTAGCTCAAATTAATTGTATTCTGGTTAGTTATAGTAATTAAAACAGATTATATTCTGATTAGTTATAGTTAGGTATGATCTACAATGCAGTTGAGTAGGTTAAACTTTCAAAGAGCTTTTCCGTTCTAAAAATCAAGTAATCCATTCAACAAAGAAAAATGAACAAAGCAATGGATGGAGACCTTTTGACCATTATTAGAATCAAACTATCATCTCTTGAATTTGAAGATTTGATCTCAAATCTATCATGGATAAGTTTATTACATTAATTTAGTGCCAATACAATGAGATTTGTTGAGTGGCCATAAAGGTCCCTGCACTTCAATTAAAGTTAAGATCAAAACTTGAATATAAGAGCCACATATTCATGAAACAATGTTTGACCAGGGGGAGTATCATTCATATTTAGAATAGGGAAAACCTAAAAAACCTGTTTACTTATAGAACTAATAAAATACTAATAGAAATGAACCTTACCTCGAATAATTTCCAAGAAATCTGAATTACAGAATTACCCTTGTCTACAAAAACCACATAGAAATACAGTAATTCTGCTTCTTGTATTGTCTGCATCAACATCATTATTTCGCTAGAATCTCAACTAGAACTTGTCTAAATAAGATTTTTAATTAGCTAGTAGTGTAGGATTTGGGGGTTTTAACAGGGCAGTTTGTAATTTTCATTTTCATCGAGGTAATTTTGTCATTTTGTAAAATCTAGTCAGCTACTTCACCACTTCACTAATAAGAAGTTAAATGGCCAGCTAACACTAGCTATGCTGCACCTCCACAAGTCACCTCCTTATTGGCTTATCCATTTATAGAACTCATAATCCCAATTTTAAAGGAAGGACTATATATGTTATAGAAATTTCAGCAAACTTTGATAGACGTGTGATGCCTAAGAATACCTAGGAGTGATTTCTAGGATCCCTGGTGTGATTCTAGGTTTCTTTTCCTTTTACCTATCGAGTTCTCCTGAAGATCTTTAGTTCTTGATTTGTTTACTTCCTGAATAGCATAATTATCCTTAAAAAAATCTACCTAAACTACAAAACATCTCTTTAGTTACACCCAAAACCAACTATAACTTCTATAAACCTCAGTGTTTAGGAGCAGAATATTAAGATCTTGCATCATCTTGACATCAGAAAAGCAGAACTTCCTCTTAATTAAAAAAGTAGCACAGTACCATCATAATTACCACAAAATTCCATACCCAAATTTAAATTTTGAAGTTACAGCTCAGCAGTGGTTTCCAAGCATACTGGGTTACTAAACCAACTTCCAAAGTTCAATCCCTTATTGTCAGAAAGTTAACAGCAATTCAACTTCAAATTCTCCCTGAAGCTTTCTGAAAGATCATAAATTATCAACCAACTTTTTGTTTGACCCCTTTCTGTCCAAAAAGTGAATAAATTACTTCATTCTCCTAAAAGAGCTGAACCTGAAGTTCAAGCATTCCAATAATAAAAAATGGAATTCATCCCTATAATGAAAAATGTCTTCCCATTAAATGTCCACCTATACTCCATCGAAGGTCTCTTTTATCTTACACCTTCTCCAATTCACTCTTTCAAATTAACTCTTTTGTTAAAGGTATCTGCAAACGAGTACTCCTGTTCACCAGTCTACTAGCCTCTATGAAGAGGTTACCTTTGACTCTTTCAAAACTTTATGACATTTAATTTAAGATCCATCAAATTGCAATATGTCACCTCTGACTTGTATGATATATCCAGCATACCTTTTACTCTTTCAAAACTTTATGACATTTAACTTGAGATTCATTAAATTGCAATATGTCACCTCTGACTTGTATGATATATCCAGCATACCTCTTACTCTTTCAAAACTTTATGACATTTAACTTGAGATTCGTTACATTGCAATATGTCACCTCTGACTTGTATGATATATCCAGCATACCTCTTACTCTTTCAAAACTTTATGACATTTAACTTAAGATTCGTTACATTGCAATATGTCACCTCTGACTTATATGATATATCCAGCATGATATCTTAATTATAATCAGCATAATTGCAAAGGAATCCAAATATCTTTATAGAAACAGCAACTAAACGAAGCCAGAATAAAATAAGAATATCATATGGGACAAGTACAATTTCACACAAATCTTTCATTAAAATTTCTGCAATCAGCCTCACAGAGGTGAAACAGTAGCAAGATATCTAGTAAACAAATGATAAGCAGCATAGTTTCATGTACTCACAGTTCCTTCCAGCATTTTCAATAATGCCTGTTGCACACCCTCACCAGAGACATCCCTGCTTATATTTAAGCTCTCAGCCTGCAAAATTGTCACAACATTTAAGTCTTAAGAGATTGTGTGCATCGAATGTTACATAAACTAATTGGTAAGATGGAAAATTAACAGGACCTTCTTTGTTATCTTATCAACTTCATCAATGTAGACCATTCCTTGTTGAGCTGCTTGCACATTAAATTCAGCTGCCTAAAGTCAAGAAGGAACTCTATGTAAGTTCTGTAATATGTGAAAAGTCAAGGGGTTTTCCATTCTTATTAAATTCAGCTAATAAGTTGTGAGAGCATGTGTTTGGGAATGAGCTACGTCAAAATAAAAACATCAAAATAAGTTGTGAGAGCATGTGTTTGGGAATGAGCTACGTCAAAATAAAAACATCATCATGCGAAGCAAGCATGAACAGAAACTACACTGATCAAACTTTTAAATAAATAAATAAAAAACACCTGCTTAACAGAGAATAGTTTGCTACAACAGGACACTTCAGCATAATTAAATGTTAGTTCCAGGCAAACCCTGTTTGGGATAAACATCCATCAGATATATAGTCAGTACACAATTCAAATGCCTGATAATGAATTGCAGCCAACATTCCAGTAAAAAGAATTTCATCCCATAAAGATGGTTAAATGTTGAATAATGATAGATAAAAGTAGTGTTCATCAATAGAGGAGAGCATGTTAGGTCTCTTTGAATCAATGCACATTAGACTTCTTTGAATTCATGCACGAAAGCAAAAGTTTCGGATGGAGATGAATAAAAACATGAAATACCCAAAAAAATTATTAGAGACAACTGAAAGGGCTAATCCTCTCATAAATAAACACATGAACTGAAGCAGACAACTACGTGCACTTAAAAGGGACAGATCATAGCTCTGATTGCACTTTATACAAACATAATTTGAAGGGAAAAATTCTCAACTTCAGTAGATTTCAATGCTTTCATAAAAAGTTCAATTTCTGGAAGAAAGAATATTTAAACAAAATATAAACAATAGTTAAAACTTGGATGACTTGTATGTACATGTGCATAAACAATAGTTAAGACTTTTATCGAAGGTAACAATCAATCCAACTGGAAGTGTGATTAATTCAGGAAGAGCTGCAAAATTCTGGAACATGATTACTAGATGGAAACCAGTCAATGCCCACCCAAAAACCATTCTGGAACAGGATTATGCTAGTGTTAGCTGAACAAGTCTACCCAAACCCATCCAGAATGAGTTTTTGAGCATTAAATGCAACCCCAGCCTACAGTAGGAAAAATGAAGAGAAAACACAATTTCAAACAAACATTAATTGAGTTAAAATTTCTCAGACAACTAACAAATTCAAGAATGTTTAACAATAAAATTAGTTCAATATTTTGTCTCCCATTATGTCCTTTCAGTAGAAACATAAATGGTCCTGTATGAATCAGCATTGCAATTACTCCCCCCCCCCCACCTTTATTTATCACAATATTTCAAGTATTCAAGGCCCCAGTAATTAAGACAATCGAACCTAAAAAGTTCAAATACTACCACCAAAAATATCCAATTTTGTCTTAACAAGCTGCTGTGACTGCCTTGATGACTCTTATTCATCAGAGTTTTATTCTTTTAAAAAAAAATAGGAAAAAAAATAACTAGCATATTTTCATAGGCCAGGATAAACTTGGTTAGAACCTGGAGTGTTAATTCCTACAACTCCAATGCGTCCATGGCTGTTTAACATCAAAATCCATAATTACCAAATATTCTTTTTTCTAGCTAGTAAGTTCTTTGATGAATTCCACTGCTGCTTCCTAAGTGAGATAATTTCCTTTGCCTCATAAAGGCATTTATTTTGAAGAACAGTATTATCGTTCGCAACCTCCTTCCTCCGTCAAGAAAATACATGTATCTTATAGTCTATAGCAAAGGCACAATTAGACACAAATTCACTTAAATCAGGACTGGTGAAACTGAACCTCTACAAAAAGGCACCAAGTGCATTGACAATGCAACTCCAAGGCTAAGAAACAACAACTAGAATTTACATAAGTTCAAAAGATAAAAGGTGAGATATACCGAGAGTAATTTATACAATATTGATTCAACATCTTCACCAACGTAACCAGCCTGCAAAAATTAGTTGCCTCATTCAGTTAAACAGTAATGAGCCTGCGAATAAGTACGGAGAGAGAAAGATCAAAAATCATGTGACCATGGAAAAATACATAGCAAGACAAAAGAAACTAAAATGCGACCCTGCAGTTTTACTTTGAACAGTTGGATATAAGTATACATTACTACTCTAGGACTTCCTTCCCTTTTGTGGATAAAATAAGATATGAGAGAAACAAATGAGTTCCATCAATGAGGGTGCCAATGTTCCCTTTTCAATAAAACATGATTAGATTTAATGAAAGACATCAAATATGCAGGCATGTTGAAAACAAAGAAATCATAAGATTATTCAAGATTGCCTACATGTGAAAGTTCAAATTTTTATGTGAATGTCCACTGCAAATTGTGAAATAAAAACAACCATGATGTATTTCTAGTCTTTGAAGTAAGATATCAATACAAAGCAGACTTGCCTGGGTCAGTGTTGTCGCATCAGCAATCACAAATGGCACATTCACAAAGCGTGCTAGTGTTTTTGCCAACAATGTCTTCCCTATTTCATATGTAAGTTAGAACAGAAGTCCAGAATTCAGAACTCAGAAGCTTGAAAGCAGGACTAACAAAATAACACTGTGGTAAGCAATGATTTTCACAGCAAGTCACAGGGACTTGAAATACATAGAGAAAGTGTATAGTCATTACCTGAGCCAGTTGGGCCCATCAAGAGTACATTGCTTTTTTCCAGTTCCACATTGTCTTCATCATCTATAGCCTCCAAAGTTCCTGATTCTGCTCCTGGCCTAGTATTAGAATACATCACTTCAGTATTCTTTCACAAGTCAATTAATTGAGATAATCTGAGACCACTTTTTTAAACCACTTAAAAATATACTAAACTTTGCTATTCAAGGTAATGAAATAAAGCACCAATCATTATGAATTATATGGTTCAATTATTTCAATAGCAGCATTATGAGAAGACAAGAAAGTAACTGGAAACTAACCCTTTCCGCAAGGTGGAATGGTAAATCCTCTTATAATGGTTGTAGACAGCCACAGAAAGCACCTACAACATAAACATGAATCACTTGTTGGGTACTCTCAAAAGACTACAAGCTGCTCAAGGCTATGTCAAGCATGAATCCAAAAACAAGCTTTCAGGAAACTGACAGTGTAGTCTGTTAAATAAATGATGTTCTATCACTCAGTTCCCCAGACCAGAAACATTTGATATCTTCAACATGCTATATTCAATTTACCAGAGCACTTCGCTTATGTTGGTTCAAACAACTGATACAACAAGCATCTTAACAAAGTCATGTCGACAATATCCCAGAAAACAAACAACTATGACACATTCATCAAAAACAATCCAAGACAAAAAGAAAGAATAAAGGGATGATGATTCACTTGAAAAGACAATTTGAAAAGGGTTTCTAAATACAATGCAACAAAAACTCTAACAGGACAGCCTTCATAAGTACCTAAATACCAGTGTGAAATCTTTGGCAATGATAAACCATAATCAACAAGCATCTGTTAATAATTCAAAAAACTTATAAGCATCGAAACTCAGAAACTGATTGCAACCGAATACCAACTAGCTAGATCAAAAACCCAAATGCGAACGAAATGTAGTTAAAAAAAGCAAACCTTTTTTGCTCTGTCCTGTCCAATAACAAACTTATCAAGACCTTTGCAAATCTCCTTTGGCGTCGGCAATTCCTTCCCCAAATTTGACCCACCCCATCCAGCACCATTCTTCTCACCACCTCCATTCCCACCACCACCACCTCCACTCTTTTCTCCACCAGGCTTAAAAGCCCTAACCACGCTAACCCCTGGAGCAAACGGCGGACCAGGAGGCGTATGCACAGCCAACCCATTCCCACCCGGGGGTGGCGGAGGAGGAATCCCCTGAGGCCAATTCTCCGGCGGATCCCCTCCATACGACCTCAACGTCTCCCAAAACGACACCCTTAACCTATTATTAATAGTATTAGTAACATTGGCATAATCCGCCCCCTCTTCACCACCATTACTCACTTCCTTACCTCCCTTATTCCCATTTCTCCCATTCCCCTTATTACTAATCCTACCAATCTCAACAAAACTGCCTTGTAACGGCGCAATCTTATCCGGCCTAAAATAATAGGCTGTCTTACAATTAGGACAGAAATTCACAGCCTGATAATTATTATTATGCCCATTTCCATTACAAGCGCCAGTATCAGCAGTTGTAGTATTATTAGTATTATTATTAGCAGTATCATTATTGCGACTCAAATGATGATGATGATGATCAAGATTAGAATTATTACTAAATACGAAACTCCGATTGGAGAAGAGCACATCCATGTGTTTAGAGCACCTCGGACAATTCGCTTCTGCCCTAATTTTCCGAACATTGTTGTCGTCCTTAGAATTCTCCCACTTGTAGCGCTCTTGGATTCCGATCAATGATTCCTTCCGGCGGTTACACCCGATGTTTAAGTAGTTCAAGTGCGTGGAGATTCCTCTGGAGAAACGGACCGGGGTTTCGAAACGGGAAGAGAGTAACAGAGGATTCGTTGTATCCTTGAGTTTCCTGCATCTCCGCAACATTCTAGTTCCAGACATAAAAAGAAAAAAAAAAGGTGGTTTTCGGAGGAGAGGATGAAATAGAGAGGATGGGGGTTGTTCAAAGATAATATTTATTTATTTTATAAGCTGTACAAACACAGAGAGAAAGGAGGGGGCAATTGTGAGGAAGAGAAAAGACAAAGCAGAGAGTGTATGTAGGAGGAATTATGGAAAGAAAATGGCTTTCTTATCCTCTACGACCCCTACCCGTTTATGAGATTGGGAGTTATAATTTCTTCCCTTTTTTTTAAGAACAGTTTGACTCTCTATCTTCTTCTTCACGTACGTCTTCAGTCTCTCTTTGCTTTGTGTTTTGGGTGCCTGATGTTAGGATCCAATGCCACGCCTTCGTTGTATTGTCTTAATTAATTAATGGGAATTATTTACTTTAATGTTGAGAAATGAATTACAGAAAATGAGTTTAATTGATCCATGCTATCAGTACTCACTATTAATAAGCACTAACCGGATCGAGTATTGCAAAGGTGTTTTTAAAAAAGAAGAAAAATATGTAGCTTGGGTTATAGGTCTAAGTTGGCTTTATTTAAATTAAATAAAAAATATAGAAAAAAAATAATAGATGAATTAAATTTTAAAAAAATGATTAAGATAACCTGAAAAAAAATTATTTACCAAAAAAAAAAATGATGCAATTCAATTAACAACCCATTAAATATAGAAGAATGAAACTGGATGATAAAAAAAGATATAAAAAAATGGTCATTATCAATCTGAGTTGTCATAACAAACTTATAATACTAGCAATTAGAGTAAAGCTAACTTGGGATATCCCGTCAAATTTGCAGTCTATGTTATGAGACTGTAATAATTCAATAAAAAAAATAAAGAAAATTATAAAGCAAATGTTTTTATGAAAAAAAATCAACATATGTTAACTTTTTAAATTTATGATCCCACTCATTAGATCCAAAACATCTTATCTAAAAAAAATCATAAAGCTCAATTCTTAAAAATTAATTTCAATTATACAAAAGAATATAAAAATAGCGATTAAAATAATAAAAAATAAAAATAAAAATAAAATAAATTTTATATTGAATCAAAGAGTAAAATTAAAATAAAAAATCAATTTAGCAAAAAGAATAAAAGAATGAGAATTAAGATTGACATAAAAAATAAAAAAGAATTTTTTTTATTGAGAGATAAAATTGAAAAAAAAAAGATCACATTAACAAAGAGAAAACAAAATAAAAAAAAATAAGAATCAAATTGTATTATAATTATTTATTATTTTTTATATATATAATCAAATAACAAATAGTCCTCTAGTTGATATTATAATAACCAAAAAATTATTATAAAAATATAAAATTACACCTTGACACTAGATTTAAATTTTTTATTTCTAATAGTATTTTGATCGTTTCACTATACAATCAAGAAAGAGAAAAACTTATTTTTTTTCTGATCATTTTATTAATAACTAATGGAACTTGTCAAAAGATTTTAATGTCTTGAAAACTAATATTAGATTTTTTAGATGGAGGGGTAAAACTATTATAACAATGTTTTTAAACATTGTTTTTCAAAGGAAAATTAATTTTTTTAATATGAAATTTGTCCATGGATCTTGTTGCTGTAATGATTAATAATGTGTTTTCTTGAAATTATTATGTTTTTTTTTAGTGTTTATAGCATACTTGTATATAAAATACAATTCATTGCTTAAGGCACGTAAGTGCTTTTTAAAGGTGATTCGACTATTAGTAAAAAACTAGCTAATTAATATAACATGTTAAATCGCTAATATAAATTATGAGATTCTAATAACTTTATAAAAAAAATATTAAATTTAATTTTTAATCAACTAAATATTAAATGATAAAATTAAAAATAATATTCAATTAGAAAAATAAATTGAGTCAACTTAAGTTAACTTGTAAAATATTAATTATGAAACCAAGATAACCACATAAAAAAAATTAAAACAAATTATAAAATTTAATTTTCAATCAACTCAATTTTGAAGGATAAAATTAAAAAAAAAAAAAAAGACATGAAAAAACCATCAAGTCAACCCAAGTCAATCAAACAAAATTCATGACCCAACTTATAAGGTTAGGATAACCTGATAGCAAACTAAAATAAATTATAAAGTATATTTTTTTAATAAAATCAATATTGAAAAATAAAATTAAAAAAAAACTTGAGACAATCAGGCTAACCCACAAAATGAGTCCTGAAACCATAATAATACTATGAAAAACAGATAAAAAAAATATAAAACTAAATTTTCAATCAACCCAATATTAAAAAATAAAACAAAAAAGAAAACAATTAAAAAAAATAAAATAGGTTAACTCGGGTTATAAAATTAGAATAATTCGAGTTGAAACAAATTATGAAGTTCAATATCCATTAAATTTAATATTAAATTATAGAATTTAAAAAAAAAACTTTAAAAAATAAATTGTAAAAGGATAAAGTATTTAAATCCCAATGTTAATAATAAAATATGTTAATAATAAAATAAAATATAGGAGTCGTCTTGGGATTCATCTATTCAAGCAGTGCTGAAAATAAATATTGTCATGTACGATGTTTATTAATGTGGACTAATTAATTTTTATTTTTATCTCACGCACATGTCCATGTGAGTAGCTAGCGGACTTTTGAAAGTGTAAAGCTTACTTTGAAAGCGAATCACTAGACTAGCGGACGATTGAAAGCTTGCATAAATAGATGTACTATTTTTATATTGTTTTGAAGTGGGGTAATAATTGTTTTATAAAGTATTTTTTATTTTAAAATATATTAAAATAATATTTTTTTTATTTTAAAAAAATTATTTTTAATATCAGCACATCAAAAATATTTTTAAAATATTAAAAATATATTAATTTAAAGTAAAAATATAAATATAAATATAAATTTTTAAAATTTTTTCAAAATTACTTTCCAGCTAATACAGTGTAAACCACTGTTATCTCCCTTTTATTTTCCTGTTCAGCTAATCCACATGACATGATTCTTCCATCCAGCTATATCTTGTTTTATATCCATCACTTGGGCAGGCAGGCAACACACGCAAAAGTATTTATTTATTTTCAATTGAATCCTAAATTTGTAGATTCTACCAATTCGGTCACAAATGTTTTAGCAATTCTCCATCAAGTCCTTTTGTTAACGTCATTAACTTTTCCATCCATTTTTTTTCAAAACTATGCCATTTTATCGCATAGAGAATACACATCAGGTGGAAAATGCTAGTAGGAATTTACAAAAGGACCCACTTCTAAAAATGGGAGGAATATTTGAATTTAATTGCTAAAATATATATAAACTTAGGATGCAATTACAAAATTCTTTTCTTCGGTAAACAAATAAAGAATTTTTATAAACACAAGTCAATCGTGCAAGAAATGGTTTCTTTTAAGACTTTTGATGACCATATGGAAACGTACCTAGCGTGGGTTTTTTCTCTCGGCTCATTGTTTTCTAGATTCTACC
This sequence comes from Populus alba, assembly GCF_005239225.2. Lineage (NCBI taxonomy): Eukaryota > Viridiplantae > Streptophyta > Magnoliopsida > Malpighiales > Salicaceae > Populus > Populus alba. Next base: position 9,905,317 of record NC_133296.1, on the reverse strand, counting down.
AATTCGTCATTTATGCCGATAGTGATAGCAACATCATGTTATTCGAATAATTGACTATTAACTTTCGCATTTAAAAATAAAGTAGTGACATTTTGCTGTCCATTATTCTCTTAACATTCATTTCCAATTTATAGCTATAATCACGACTCGATCTAGTCTCGGCATTCACGAGTTTTGCTACAAATCACGAATTTAAAGTTATTCTATTTTTCACAAATAAAAACCCCTCTTCTTCAAATTAATTGCTCAATCAAGAAAAAATTATCATATTCATTAATGAATAAATCACTCATAGGTTTAGACCTCTAAAATCAACCATAACTAATCAAAGATTAATATTTACTAAGAAATATATGAAGCAATTTGTATAAAAATATGAATTTAAAATTATTTATTCTACTCCTTATTATGCCTAAGTTAAAAAGCAAGTTGAATTAACCAACAAAATTATCTCTAACATTAAGAAACAATCTTAAAACTTGATACGATGCCTTAACAAAAATACTATAGGAATATACGAATTCACAAAAAACTATTTTAAAAACCTCACCATTCACCCAAGACATATGATCCTAATGATATATTGCATATGGGAGCTCATGGTACAATCACTTAGAAAGACAACATAATGTTATGCTGACACAGTTAAAGTATTTAGATGAAGTGAGACATGTTGTATTAAATCATTTATTACAAGGAAAAAGTTGAGTAAACATACACCAAATATGTTTGATAAAAAAGTTTTTTAGTAGGTGATTTGATATAAAAAACCATACTACTATTTAACCATAAAGATTTAAAATCTTATCAACGGTCTTCAAACTAGAAGGATTCACACACTATTGTCAAAGCTCTAAAAATAAGTCCATGTCATTTAGTAAACCAATATGAAGAGTTATATTCTTAATTAATTAATGATCGATATTTGAAAATATATTAACCCTACATAAAAAAAATAGTGAAAAAATGATACTTATAAAATCAAAGATTTTATCAGCATTCCCTACCTCAAGTCCATTTCACCTATGAAACTTTAATAAGAAAAGTATATCGTCAACACGAACAAAAGTGATGACATTGCTTAAAAGTTATTAAAAATTAAATATTATAAAATTCTTAATTTCTAAATCTTTCTCAATAACTCTAATATGAATGCAAAGATTCAATAAAGAGTTTTGGATATAGAAAACAAATTGATGTATACAAAAAGTTTTGATTCTAGATCAAATTTCTTCTTTAATTTATCTATTCCTCTTTTTATTGATGTAGAAGTTCAAGTTACATTTTATGATTGTCTCATAAAATATTTATAAAATATTTATTTTCTAAATTATTACATAATTATTAACATAACCACTATTACTTATAGTACTCTTAATTAATAAAATGGCCCTAATAAAATATTTTCCTCAAGTCATAAGAGATTCTTTGATATTATCATTAAACTTGGTCCAATGAATTAAACTTGAAAACTCATTTAAAATTATATTTTATTGAATAATACAATAAAAAAAACACTCCTAAAACCAATGATTAATCCAATATCTGGATATTTTGTAAATTTCAAGCAATGTTTTCCAAACAAAAATTCATTATGATTTGCAAATTTTTTTTTAAATAAAACATTCTAATAAAGTCTCAGTATTTTATATATGATTAAAAGTTAAAAAATGTTAAAACTCTAATAAAAAAATAATATTATTTGAGAAATATGATAGAATTAAGTATAATAAAAATAAAAATAAAAATTTAATATTAAAAAATAAAATTAAAAAAAAACACTAATAAAAAAATAATTCATGTACAGACACCTAGGGCATCTAACCTTTAAAATAAAGCCTTGGTCCGTGAAACTTTTTTTTTTTATTTTGCAATTACAAACTCTATTTTATTGCCAATTTTTATGGTAACATAATATTCACAAACACTATTAAGTTTTTTTTTAAAATAATAATAATAATAAAACTAGTATCATTTAATGAATTTGAAATTATATGAAACTTTTTGTACTCTTGATAAAGCTTATTAAAAAAGAATGAACCATGAAGAACATATTTTTAAAACATAAAGTTTAATGAAAACCAAAAAGAATGAACCATAAAGAACAAAATGAAAAAACACCTGCAACTATAATAGAACCTGCAACATTAAAGCGACAAAACAATTTCTCCGTCGCCTCAACAACTTGGCCGTATTAAATTTTTGTTAACTTAAAGGTTAGTTAATTTTTTTTTTAAATTAATTTTATATATATTTTTAGATGCTGAAGTTAAAAATAAAATTTTAAATACTAATAATAAAATATTATTTTGATACATATCTAAATAAAAAAATATTTTAAAAAACAACTAATATCATACTTCTATAAATCATTTGCAACAAAAATGCTTATAAATAAATTATTTTAATCTTAAAGCAAAAAATTAAAAAGATGTCATCACCCTGAATGGAACATGAACAATCCAAACCAAGGAAAAGTCGTCCAACTCCTAAACCACTTGACAACATGTAATTTTGTTCATTTATGACTAGTTTTTTTTTTACATATATATATAAAATCAAATGATTCTTTTTTGTAAAATAAAAGTAAATGATATATCACCTGCTATAACAGTTGATGCGTTGCCTAAAATCCTTAATCGTCTATTATAGAGGTGGCTGAAAAATAAAAAGGAAAAAAACTTTTCATTTCAAAAATTTATTTTTTAATTATTTTTATTTAAAAACACTTAGAAAATATCATAAATGCCAAATAACACCTTAATGCATTTTTTTTTTTTGTCAAGACAAACCCATTAAAATCTAGATCAATTTTTATCGTGTTTGTAATAGTTATTAACCATCAACTTTTTTTTTGTTTTTACAAAAATACAATAATTTTTCTCTCATTTTTTTTTACCAAAGAATGAGAGATAAAGGAAATGAACTCTAGATTAATCTGTAATTTATTTTAGAATATTAGATTAATCATTATTTATTTCTATATTTAACACTTTAGTTTTTTATTTTTGAATTTATCTTTCCTCAGTGATGTTTGACACAATGGTCTGTAATTTGAATTTAGAAGAATGAAATAAGAAAAAAAAAATCCATTGATCACGAAATAAATATGTTTTAGTATATGCTATAATATAATAAATAGTACGATAAACTACAAGTGTTATTGATTTTGTTTCTTTTCTTTTTTCAGAACTTTGAAACCAGAGGAGTGAAAATTGAGGCCAAAGAAGTTTGAAACACGGTGGCAAGAACATGCGTTCCCTCTATGTATTAAACCCACCAAATCTAAACCAACGAGTCTTATCAATAGTTTCAAAATGCAATCATCTCAATCACCTTAAACAAGTCCAATCCTTTTTGACAATCCTCGGTCACTCACAGACCAATTTCTACACTTTCAAACTGATTCGCTGTTGCATTCTCCAACTCAACAACCTTTACTATGCTCGCTTCATTTTTAACAATTTCGAATTCCCCAACATCTACCTCTACACTGCTATGGTTACTGCTTATGCCTCTATACAAGACCATCAATCGTCTTTTGATTTGTTTCGTTTCATGCTTCGTAAGGGACACCCAAAACCAAACCATTTTTTGTTCCCTCATGTTTTGAAATATTGCCAAGTAACAAAATTTGTGCATGCCCAGATTGAGAAATTGGGTTTTGGACAACACCCAGTTGTGCAAACTGCCCTTATTGATTCTTACTCGAGGTCTGGTTATGATATTGGAATTGCGAGGCGAATGTTTGACGAAATGTCTGAGAGAAATGTTGTTTCATGGACTGCTATGATTTCTGGGTATACCAGACTTGGGGAGATTGAGAATGCTATTTCGCTTTTTGATGAAATGCCTGAGAGGGATGTTCCTTCTTGGAATGCTGTAATTTCGGGTTGTGCGCAAAATGGGTTGTTTACCAGGGCTATTACGATTTTTAAGAAGATGGTGGGTCTTTCCCTGGAGGTACAGCATCGAGACATTAGGCCTAATCAGACGACTGTTGTCTGTGCACTTTCTGCCTGTGGTCACACTGGGATGCTTCATGTTGGGAAATGGATTCATGGTTATGTTTACAGGAATATGCGTAGTTCAGATTCGTTTGTGTTGAATGCTTTGGTGGATATGTATGGGAAATGTGGGTGTTTAAAAGAGGCAAAGAAGGTTTTTTACGCAACTTCAAAGAAAAGTTTGACATCTTGGAATTCAATGATTAATTGTTTAGCACTTCATGGACAAAGTGAGAGGGCTATTTGTGTGTTTGAGGAGATGTTGCATTATGTAGCCGATGTAAGACCAAATGAGATTACCTTTTTGGGGTTATTAAATGCTTGTACACATGGAGGATTGGTTCAAAAGGGTCGTTTCTATTTCCAGATGATGACTCTAAATTACGGGATTGAACCTGAGATTGAGCATTATGGGTGCTTGATAGATATTCTTGGTCGAGCAGGAAGGTTGGAAGAAGCCTTGGAAGTTCTAAGGGAAATGAAGATTCAACCCGATGAGGTTGTTTGGGGCTCTTTGCTTAATGGGTGTAAAATACATGGTCGTGCAGACTTGGCAGAGTTTGCAGTTAAAAAGCTGCTTGAAATTGATCCAAACAATGGAGGCTATGGTATAACGTTGGCAAATGTATATGGAAAGTTAGGGAAGTGGGATGATGTCCGCAGGGTGAGAAAGATGTTGAAGGAGCTAAATGTTCCTAAGACTCCAGGTTGCAGTTGGATTGAGGTTGATAACAAGGTTTCTCAGTTTCACTCTGTAGACAAATCACATCCCAGAGCAGAAGAAATTTACCAGATATTGGAAAATCTGGTTTACTTTAATTAGCCCAAGCTGCTGAAGTCCTACAAACACTAACTGAAAATAGGTAACCTGAATTTATTTCATTTTTAAATTTGAAATTCTAGTTGCGTGTTGTATCATTTCTTAATCTGAAGTTTACTGTTCTATGAAGAAAGGAGTAAACATGAGCTCAATTGTCTGTCTTTGTTAGCCAATGTTACATCACTTCTAATAAAGCTATATCTAGAAATGAAGTAAATGGCTTGATCTAGAGCTGAAAAAAAATGGTTGGTGCAATTTCATCTTTATATGAAGAGATTGACTAAAATTTTCTACTCGTTTAATAGTTCTAGACACTTTTGTAATTAGAAAATTATAATGCCAATGAAAGGATAGGTTCTAAATTTTCCTTTTTCGTCTCTTGGTTTGGTCACTAAACTTAATTTGCCTTCATAATACTCGCTTGTCCTTGTGTTTTGACAGTTTAGGCTATAAAATTGTTTGATTGTTCAATATGACCCTATAACCTAATTAATAGCATCGTGGAAAGATCCTTCTCAACTTTTCCAGTCCTGTATGTGACTATAAATGATATTTATTTATCAAGTTTAAAGAAATTTAAGAAGTCGCTCCAGAGGCTTTGTTTCTTTTCTCTTGCTTTTCTAAATGACAAGGGAAAATAATTAACATTAAACTAAAACAAGTTAGTCTTTTACTATGAATTCCCTATTCATTCTCTCACATTTCATTATTTATAGCACTATTTGGTATGCAACTTCGCATTCTTGGTCCTTTAAGTTTTCAATTTATTTTCATTTAGTTATCAATCCTTTTTTTTCTTTTAGTTTAGCACTTCAAAGCATTGTTTTAAAACTTGAACCAACCTAATTGGTTTATCCAAGGCCTAGACGATACGGGTTAACCAAAAAAACCCAAATGAATTTGCTTGTAGGGAAACCTAGTGAGACCCAACTTAATTTTTGTTTTGTTTTAAAACATCATCATTTTGAATTAAGGATAAAAATCCCTAATTCCAAGGACAAACAACCATACAAGAGATTTCCTTCCAGCTTCTTCCTAATTCAAGCATCTTTCGCTCTCTTGTCCTCCCTTCAATTCAAGCTTTTTTTCTCCTAATCCACACACATAATTTTTTCTTTATATGACCAATGAAAAGGTTGAATAAAAAAATTTAGATTCCAACATAATTATGCATATCGTCTAATTTTACACTATTAAGCATAAGTTTCAATCCGACAATTGAATTGGATTGAAATATTACCATAAGTTTCTAGATATTATTTTACATTGAATTAACATTTCAAGTCAATCGTAATTCGAGAAAGTTTTGCAATACAGGTTATAAAGATGCAATACAAATTTGTTATTTGTTGCCTTTTAACTTGTGAACTTTCTATTTGGAGATGATTTTTAGGCATAATGCAATGATTTCAACAACTTATTTGTGGGAGGTTTAGTTCTACAAGGAACTTTAATTAGTAACAACATAGTTTTCAAGTGTGGCAAATATTTTTAATGTTTCAAAATTCTTTTTTTACAATGATTCCTTATCTATCATAGCTACATGAGGAAAAGAAGACTAAAGTATTTAATGTCAAATTAATTTTGGATGAATTGTTTTTTTTCGTATTAATTTGAATTATTCTAAGGTTTTATTTGTTGTTTTATTTTATTATTTGGATATTTATATTAAGTTTAGAGCTAGTGTTTTAGTTTGGATTTGTTTTGGTTCAAAATCAATGTTTTACGATGTTTTTAGGCATAGGCTTGTGTTAGCTAATTATTAGCTTGAGCCCATTGATCCAATAATGGTTTATTAGGGTTATTTAGAATAATTATATATTATTTTCTTTTTTGTAAAATTCAGTAGCCGTGATGCTTTGAATAAACTTGTGTTTTGCATGAGATAACACTTTTCTCTTTATTGGGATAAAGATCAATAACTAACTTATCAATGTATAAGTGATTTTGTGACATCTTCGTATATTTTAGGTTCTTGTTTCACTATAAACAATGGATCTAAATTTAATTTTTAATAATTTTGGTTTTTAGGTACAAGGTTATCTCTAGATTTAGATTTCTCTGTCATAAACTTGATTTTTGGGTTTTTGGTTTTGTCATATGCTTTATTGTGGGTTTCTGAATCTTTATATGCACGAGATTCGCATAAGTTGATATAAGAGCTAGGCTTTAAAATCAAGTTATACCTTTATGAAATTTTGTTTTTTATATTTCGCTTTTATCTCTTTGATTTAAGTTTTCTACTCCTTTTGCTTGTGACATCTACCATTACAAAACAAAATGTTGTTGTTTTATTATTGTCCCTACATATCAGTAATATTAAATTAAAAAAAGACTATAAAAAGCTAAAGATCTAGTTTTGCCATGAAAAACACTAATACAAAGGAGATTAATTCAAACCATGTTGGAATTGTTTTAAAATTAAGATTCTAGGGTTTTTGGGTATAATAAAATCAAATACTAAATTTGGGGTCATTTGGACTTGTTTTGGTTTGTGTTTTAAATTTGGGTATTAAATTATGTTAATAGGTTTGATTTGTGTCAATTTATAAAACATGTTTTGCTATTGTTGAAATTGACCTAATTAGTATACTAAAGTTATATTTGAGATATTTGGGTATTCATAAAGTTATTTTCATTAGTTTTACATCTGTTTTATTTCATATCTTAAAAAACATTTATATTTCATACGAATTTGTTTGCTACTAGAGAAATCATAATTGTAGTTTTGTCTTTATTTTTTCATATATTTTGAAAAGCTTGGAAATCATAGGTTTGAGGGAGTTAAGAGAGATGGACAGTTCAACCAAAGAGATAATTTGGATAGTTTGGGGTACTATAATGGGCTTGATAGGAGTTTGGGTAGCATTCAGATGTAAATTTCATAATTAGTTCATGAACTATGCTACTGTGTGGTGAGGTCACCTTGTGTTGAGTTATATAAGAAATTGTGAGAGGTTTGTTGAGACTCAGGAGAAGATTAAGGCTATTATTAGAAGATGATTTATTCTTAGTCATTATTACAGGGAATTGTATAAAAAATTACAGTGTTTGAGCCAAGAAACAAAGAATGTTTATAAGTACCATTAGAAGATGAAGATCGTGATGATTCATGTTAATAAAGTAAAGGACAAAGAGGCCACTAAGGCTAGGTTTTTTAATAGGCTGAATCATAAAATCATAAATATTATGGAGTTGTAATATTATGTGGAGTTGGAGGATATGGTGTATATGGCAACAAAAATGGAGAGATAGCTTAAGCATAAGGATAGTTCATGACCAAGCTAGTCGTTGGGTTATTCATCACATTGGAAACCTAATCGGAAGGCTAGCATGAGGGCTACCCAATCTCAATCGAATGTAAGGGAGAGATCCAAAACTCCATGACATAAGGGCATCTCCATTGATTGTAGAGGTAAAGTTGAAACTCCTACTTTTTGTAATTGTGACATGAAAAGTTGTTGTTGTTTGAGAGTTAGCTATGTTGCTTTGCAATGTCCAAATAAACGAGTTATGGTTATGAAGGCTTATGGTAAGGTTGTGATCAATGAGGAGGTTAGTGATAAGGAGAAGATGCTCCTAGTTAAGGATGTTAGGTGATTGGTTGAGTATCCTGTTGAAAGGGAGATGTTTAAGGTGAAATGAGAACTGGATTTGCTAGTTAGGGTGAGAGATTTGGAGGAGAAAGGATAAAACATTTTCCATACAAGACACCATATTCAAAATAAGATATGTGATATGATAATTAATAATTAGAGTTGCATTAATGTGGCAAGTATTGATTTGGTGGATAAATTAAACTTGTATACTACAAAACACTCTATTCTATATAAATGATAGTGGTTGAATGATTATGGAGAGATTAAAGTGTTTAAATAGATTTTAGTTGCATTTTTTATTAGAAAATATTGTGATGAGGCGTTATGTGTTGATGTGTCTATGCATGCTAGTCATTTGTTGATGTATAGGCCTTAGCAATATGATCAAAAAGCTATGCTTGACGGGTTTAAGAATATATTTTCTTTTATGAAAGATGAGAAATCTGTAGTTCTTATTTCTTTAACACCTAAGTAGGTTTATAAGGATTAATTAAATCTTAAAAGGGAGAATATAACTGAAAAAATGAGAGCTTGTATGTGAAGGAGAGGTTTATTTAGAATATTTTCTTTGCTAAAAAGATTATGCAAAGTTTTGATGGCAATCCTTTATCTTAGGTTGATGGTTGTTTGTTGCCTTTAAAAGTTCTTCTTTATGTTATAGATTCAATGACAAATCATCTTAAAGAGAGAAGAAATGACACGATCCAAGAAAATATTAAACAAGAAAATTCAGATTCTAGTATAATTGTGCTTACTATCCAATTTATGCTTACTATCCAATTTATGCTATTACGTATAATTCTCAATTCGACTGTTGGATCATATTGAAATTTTACCATGAGTTTCCAAACATAGTTTTCTATATTGAGTTAAAAGTTTAGATCAATTTCAACTTGAGAAGGTATTGCAATTCAAGTCAGAAAATGCAATGTGAATTTTATTATTTATTGTCTTGTCTTATGGACTTTTTATTTGAAAAGAATTATTTTCCTCGTAATACAAGAATATTCAACAATTTATTTATGAGACTCTCCTAGTTCTAAAATGATCTTTAATGAAAAATAATATATTTCCAAATGTAGCAAAGATTCCTTAAAGTTTCAAAATCCTTTTCTTACAAGAACTCCTTATTTATCCTAGCTAAATAAATAAATAAAAAAGGCTAGAGTACTTAATGACAAATTAATTTTGGGTTGAATTATTTATTTGTATTAATCTGAATTATTTTATGGTTTTATTTGTTGTTCATTTCATTATTTAGATATTTACATTCAATTTAGGACTAGTGTTTTGGTTTAGGTTTGTTTTGGTATATAATTAATGTTTTAAGACTGTTTTAGGTATTAAGCTTATACTTGCTGATTATTAGATTGGGCTCATTAGTTTATAACTCAATATATTATTTTCTTTGCTGTAAAATTCAGCAGCCATGATATTTTGAATAAACTTGTGTTTTATGTGATGCAACACTTTTATCTTAATTTCAATTTAAGCTTGAATTACTTTTAATTTCAGGCAAATTAAATTCTCATTTTTTATTCTCTCAATAGGTTTCAACACACACAATTATTACAATGTTTTTTAGGTATTTTTGTTAAAGGCTTAATAATTAGTACTTAAAAGTGTATTTTTATCAAGGTTTTATATCATCATTTTACACTTGAAGTATCAATAACTTTTTAACTAAAGCATATTTTATAATAACATATCTAATAATATAAGATACCTTTAATTTATGGTAAATGTTCATCTTAAATGCATGCCTATCACATAAATAAAAGGATTGATTAATGAGTTTAAATACTGAAATTGAAAAGACAAAGAGAGGGCCAAACTTAGAAAAGAGATGTTGGTGCAATCAAAACTGGAACACTGTTCGGTAATTGGATTATATCTAGAGCTGTAGATCTCAGATTTAGGTCTGTTTTATATGGATGAAAATGTAAGACATAGGCCTCCAACTTTCATGTGGAGTCCAAGATTTTCAATAACGCATTGCATCGTGGGCAGCTAAGGCTAATTGTTTCTTCTTCTTCTTCCTGTTGAAATAGCTTCCCTGGTGTATTGAAGAAGGTGATGAACAATGTCCTTTAAAACAGTGTTGTTTTGAGATGTGAAGTGGCCATTTTTAGTTTGGTCACTCAAGTTTTGAAATTTTGTAGTTAAGTCCTTGGATAAATTATAATTGGACCCCTGAACTTTAATTTCTTTTAAGTAAAGCCTAAATTGACTTTTAAAAATATTTTTTCTTGTAATCAAACCCTCCATAAATTTAATTAAACATTCAATAAAATTTAATTGAGTCCATAAACATCTAATTTTGGACTTTTCTTTTTTAAATTGAATTTTTCTTGTTAACAGGGCTCTCATCAGTCAAAAATATATTGTCAAATTTCAATCCTTGTATTTTTTGAACATCCTCAACCAATTTCTAGCTATTTTATGGGCATTCAAGCATCCTTTTCTCGTTGCTATTATGTTTTGGATTTCTTCTGAATATCTTTTGATATTTTTTTTGTATTTTCTCATTTTTATATGGAGAATAAAAAAATGGATAATAACATATGCCCTCTCTTTACAATACTTACGGAGTAAAAACTTTGCGTAGTAAGTTTTGTAAAGATAAACAAAAGTGAACTTTCGATTATAATCTTCTCAAAACTTGGTTGATTTGAAATTTTGTCTTTATAACGATCCCCTGCAACTAGAAACTAACAATAAAAATCATATATTAAAATCCCGATCCGGCGGTCTTATAGATTCCATCTTCGGTTGGATTGACTTGAGATCTCATCTGGCAATCCTCTTTAACTAGAACCAAAATCTGTGTATAACTCAATCAACCTGAAATCCCATCTAGCGATTCCCTTTAAGTATAACTAAATCCTATAAATGTTTACACCACTTGAAGATATTTTATTTTCAAGATTTTTTCAACTTGAAAATATATTTTCTTTAAGATTTTTTCCACTTGAAGATATATTTTTTTCAAGATTTTTTCTTGGTGAAATTAACTAATTCTTAAAGGTTTATAAGAGTGATTTTGTTATTATAACTAACTCTTTCATTAGAGTGGATAATACAATTTAAAGTTCTAATATCTCTATATATCATAAGATAACACTTACAGGATTTGAAAGTGTTTAAGTGTAGTGAGAACGAGATTGAATACTTTGTACTAGATTATGAAGGTTTAATAGCACCAATTTGAGTATAATCAAGGATTGATGATTTCGAAGTATTTATTTGGAATCCCTTGCTAATTTTGCAATTAAACAATATATATATAAGAAAAACTAGGCATTTATAGTCGTTATAATCCCATTAAGAGTCACATGGTTGATCAATTTAGATTGGTCAAGCCAATTAGTTGACTAGTCTTGTAAAATTTGTAGATGTTTATCACTAATGAATAAACAGTCAACTAGTTCATCTGGTCACAACAAATAGTCGATCAATGTAAGTAGAATCTTAGTTTTGATAGATTAAATTCTTAGAACCGTCTATCTTAAATTATTTCAGATTATTTATCAATCATTTAATGCATATAGAGTGAAGTGTGTGAGTTCATTTTAATTATGCTATCAAGTGGGATATAAAGATTTGTATTAAGCACTTAAAATGAACACTTAATCTAAGTCTTCACTTTGCTTCCTTCTTGGATTTTTTGATGGATTTCCTTATGAAATCCATTATACTTATTGATATGTTATTTGAATAAACCTATTTAAAACTTATTCTTAACAAGGCATATTATTAGTCCATTTTTCATTTTATTGGTATCATCAAAATATATAAAAACATGAATATTTGACCTAAAGGTTAACAATTATTTTTGCATATTATCCTTGATGTTTATGTTTTTGCTTGTTTAATGTGATTTTAGATGTTTGTAAACTTTTTAATGGAGTTTCTGTTGTTGGCAAAGACTAAAAATATTTGCGTGTCTCATTATGATTTTTTTTCCAGTTTAAAAACACTCACTTTTAGAATGTCCTATTTCACCTTTTCCATTATTGTTGGTCTTGCATCTGTGAAGGTGAATTAGGGATATCTAATGTAATAACTATGATGGTTTTTACTATGAAAACTTGAACTTTAATGTATTGAAGTTTCTTAAATGTGTTGAGGTTGCTAAAACATCTTGTTTAAGCATATTATTCATGGTTTGATACTTTACTTTTATGTGATTTTATCGTCTTACATTAATCATTGTATTGTTTTATTCAACATTGTTTCCGTGAACTCTTAAATGCCATTGTGAATACATCTTTAATTTACGTTAAACATAACATGGTTATGGTTACCGTGTTTGATTTTATGGCTAAGAATGCATTTAGTTCTTATATGATTACAATGCTTTCATGTTTAGTTCTTTTAGTAAGTCGAGTCAAAACCTAACTAAAGAGGTTTTCTAAAAAAACTTGTCTATCTTTCCAAGTGTGTTTCAAAGTCTTCTCAATTTTTGTTGTTTTTATTTTTTGGCATTTAGGCCGAACCCTTCAAAGTTTGCATCTTGTTTCGTTGTTCATGCTTGCATTCATTATCTTCCTTAATGTTGCAATACCTATTCTTAATACATGAGCAACTTTTACTGAGCAGTATGAACATGTGTTTATTTCTTGTGATTAGTGGTAAATTAAAATTTCCTTGACTTGTAAAATCTCCCTACAATTTTTCGGTTCCGTTTGATTTTTTATTTATTTTTCTCATTTATTCATCATTTCACGTACGCCTTTATTAAATTAAATAAATAGCATCAATAACGACTTTTAAAAAAGAACAAAAATACATTGAAAAATAGGGATATAAATAGATTGAGAACTCCGCAAGGATTATAAAAAGAAGAGAGAAACGGAGTTAGGAAGTATAAGAATTTCTGATGCAGTAGATAGTTTGCCAACAAATGGTGATAAAGGGAAGCCATTTATTATATTTTTAGATTATGAGTTTCATAGATGGCATACGTACGTATTACATTAGTGCATCAAGTTGGAACATACAAAACAAAATCACAAGATCGAAATGAAAAACATCCCTTATTTTCTCACAGACAAGCGTTACCGATCTCAGGCCTCAATACATGAAAACATCTAGAGCTCTTGCTTTGCTTCATCACTCTTGAGCTTGGCTGGCTCTTCTCCCCCCTCAATGCTAACCACCGTAGGACCCTTGATTTTGTCCAGGGACAAATTGGAAAGTGACAAAATGAGAACTCCGTTCTCAAGCTTAGCCTTCACAGAATCCAAGTCCACATTCTCTGGCAGCTTAAACTGCCTGATGAACTTGCCATACGATCTCTCTACTCTGTGCCAGTGATCCCCCTTTTTCTCCTCTTCTCTCTTCCTCTCTCCACTCACTCTCAACACCCTATTCTGGTCAATTTCAATCTTCACCTCCTCTTTCTTCATTCCTGGTACATCTAGCATGATAACATGACCCTCAGGTGTTTCTTTCCAGTCTACTCGGGCTGGAGAGAGTGCCACATGATCGTCCTTGTCGAACCCAAGTGGGATATGTTCCAAGACCCTGAAGGGGTCCGGTAAACGGTCCAGCCAGAGATCAGTCAGGAGACTCCCAGGACGGTCTGAAAATGGCAGGAGAGATGCATTAGAGAACCCAGCAAGGCAGAGAACGAGCAGGACTGAGAAGGCAAGTGAGTGCTGCCTCATTTTTCTATAACTTGTATTTTTGTTTGTTTGTTTTTTTTATCCCAGAGGGCTTAAGGGACTGATACAACTTGCAAGAATGTGTTTTTGTTCCTGTCTAAAATGAAATGAGCCCATTCCCGGATTTATATAGGCTTTAGTTATAGAGCATTGGTTCTTGAACATTCTGGGACTGGTTTTTTTTTTTTTTAGAAGATGGGGAAGGTTCGAGCCGCTTTGAGAGTAATAATTAACGATAAGCCATGAGGTGGCAATCTGTGCTTAATTAAGCGGGACAATTCCTCCACGTTCCAGAGACTTCATGTGAATTCTTATTCTTGTGTAGAAATTTCTCGAATTTAAATGGCAGCCCCTTTCAAGATGCGAGTTAGTAGCTTATATTTACCAGTGGTTTAGTATGTTTTTTAAAATATTTTTATTTGAATATTTTTATTTTAAGTAATTAAATTTGAGTCACAATAACAATTTTATTGTGGATATTCTATTTTAAATAACTAAATTTACTATTTTTTTTTAATTTGAATACAATTTTGAAACGTTATTTTTTTATTATATATTTTTATATATGTATTTTACTTGGATGTTTACTTGTTTTATTGTTTTTTCTCAAACAAACTTGTTATATGGATACATGATTTTGTAAATGTTATGGTTTGTTTTAAATTTTATAAAATTATATTTGTTTGTAAATTATTGAAACATTTGTCGAATTACCAATTAAGAAATGTTGTGATGATATAAACAATGACTTGTTTAACATATCTGTTTTATATTTTATTAATTTTATTGATGAGTTATAATTTCTGTAAATTAACATGTATAAATTTCTATAAATGTAGATAATTGATAATGAATTAAGAAAAATATAAAAGTAGGTGTATTATTTACTTGACGTAGTTAATTAATAAATATATATTATTGTCATCATTATTTGATATATATAGGTTCGACAAAATTTATGGATAATCGTTCATTTGATATATACTGTTGTCATCATTATTTGACATCAATTATTTGATCATGTCAACTTGGAAACATAACCTTTGACCTAAGGAGTTTGTAATTCATATCAATTACTAATCTTCGAGACAATTGAAAAGTTAAGGTAAGTTGAATCGTATAAATGCCAAGCAAGTGGAATTTATTGAAATATTTTCATATATCATGAAATACAAGTAAGGTAAGAAAAATATAGTTGGATATGCATTATCGTAAAGGTATGTTCTTCTTCCAATATCAACTTACAACAACTAATTGATTTCCTAGGCATGATGGATTTTTATTTGAAGATAAATATGTGTGCCTAATTGTTCAATGCTTGAATTGCTTGTAAAGGAAGCTCATGGTGGCAAATTAATGGAGCACTTTAAAATTACCTAGGTCAAGGAAATGAATGGACTCTATATTTCTTGTTGTATATAGATTTTCTAAGATGACACATTTCATATTTTGCCATAAAATTGATGATGCAATAAATATAGTCGATCTATTCTTTAAGGAGGTAGTTCAGTTACATGGTGTTTTAAGGAGCATTATATCGAGATATTAAGTTTTTGAGCTATTTTTAGAAATTTTTATGGGGTAGGTTAGAAACTAAAACTTTATTTTCTACTACTTGTCATCCATAAATAAATGGTCAAATTAAAGTAGTAAACAAGACTGTAACTCATTTATTAAGAGGTATTGTTCAAAAGAATATTAAAAAAATAGAAAGATTGTTTATCATTTATTGAATTTGTATATAACACAGTGTGCATTCTACGAATTATTCCTCATTTAATATTGTTTATGGTTTTAATCCTTTAACACAATTAGATTTGATTCCTTTATTTTTTAATGAAAGTGTTAGTTTTGATGGTAATTCAAAAGTATAAGTGGTGCAAGACTTACATGCAAAGATACATAAATAGATATAGAAAAAGAATGAGCAATATGCATTCAAAACTAAAATAGGGCATAAATTAGTAAGGTTTAAACTAGGAGGTTGGGTTTGGGTGTATATGAGGAAGGAAAGGTTTCATAAACTAATTAGTACTTAAAAGCGCATTTTTATCAAGGTTTTATATTATCATATTGCATTTAAAGTATCATTTAATTCCCTAACTTGAGCATGTTTTATAATAACAAATCTTATAATATAAGATATCTTTATTTTATGGTAAATACTCATTTCAAATGCAGGCATATCTCACAATTTAAAGGATTGATTGATGTGTTTAATTATTGAAATTAAGAAGACAAAGAGATGGCTAAGCTTAAAGAAGAGATGCTGGTTTAATTCAAACTAGAAAACATTCAGTTATTGGATCGTAATTGGAGCTGTAGAGTATGGATATAGGTTTGGTTTATATGGATGGAAAGCTAAGACATAGGCCTAAAACTCTCATGAAGAGTTCAAGATTCAAAACGGCCGTTTTTAAGTTTAAATTGTAGCAACAAAAGAGAAGTCGGAATCTGTCATGCAACCCAAATACTATTATGTGTTCAACCCATACCTCGAGTTCTAGAAGTCCAAATAAGCTCATTCTTGTTTTGTTGGAAAGTTGAGATAAATTCTCAGAACTTTCATGAAGGCTATTTGTTGAAATTCGGACATTAGCAATGACGTTTTGTTCAAACAAGATAATGGTTGTCACCAAGTCAAGAGGTGGCCACTCACTCAATAATTTGCCATACATTTATGCTTTTCATTTCTTTTACTATACTTAGTTAACTTTCATCATAATTATGTTCTTATCTAGTTTATTTATGTTTCTTTTATTCATAATGTTTAACTAAGTTTATTATGTCAAGGTGAAAAGGTTTCATTAATGGTGTTAGAATATGTAACATCCCCCGTACCGAAACCAATGTATTAACCTTAAACAAAAGAAACATGGTAATTTTTTTTTCTTTATTGATCTCATACACAGTTTATTGAAATTTCTACCGAAATTTTGGCAGAGTTTTTCCTATGCTGGAAGGTCCCAAGTTATCGACAAATCATTTGTACACATCCTGTATTTATTGTTCATACACAATCCAATCATTCCAAGTCTCAAACTATAAACTTTTAAGATAAAATTTACACAGTTATCAAGTTACAAAAATGAGAAGAATCCTAGGATTTAAGAGGTAACCATTAATTAACCATCGTAATTGCATTCATACGTTAGCATAATAAAGATTTTAAATTTCAATTTACTATTTACAGTTTTTTTTTTTTTTTAAATAACACTACATTACTTTATACATATAATTTAGGAATATTATTATATACAACCCAAAGGGAAAATTCTTCCTTCTTCCTATTAACTTAAGTGACTATACAGAGGGAACACCCAAGCATCAACTAAGGGTTATGTTGTTGAGATGAACCTGTATAGTAATTTGCATAAACATAATTAAATTAATTAAGGTGATCTAGTATATTTTTCATTACACTAACAATTTGCTTTTTAATTCTTTTATTCATGAATTTCTATAGCGCACACAAATCTTGTCCAATAATATCTAATTCTATTGATCGCCCTTTTGCATGGTACCGGTTTCAAACCAGAACACCGGTCCAACCATCAGCCCATTCATAGGGCACCAGTTCCAAACCAGTACACTGGTCCATTCCTTAACCCATTCATAGGGCACCAGTTCCAAAAAAGGACACTGGTCCATTCATCATTCAAACGCTACATATAAATACAAAAATTTAAACATCTTATCAGGGATTAAATTAAAGAATTACACAAGACGTTAAATTAGAAATTGAAGTGTCAGACACCTACCTTAAAACTGTGCTCTACTAGTCGTCCCCTGCTCTCGTCTATTTTCCACAATTTCACCTTTTATTAGAAAATAATGAGTCAAGAGATTGAGAACAACTACTTTTCCTCTTCTATTTCCTTCCTTCTTCTAACCCTTCCCTTCTCACTAGTAAATTTTTTCTAAGTTTTCTTCTTAAATCTTATGTGAAGCATTCTCAGTTCACTTACTCTCACTTTCCTTTGGATTCAAATGAAGAATTTACAAGGTTTTCTCTTAATTTTTCTTTTCTTCTCTTTCTTCCTCTCCTTGGTCGGCCATTACTCTAGGGATTTCTAGAGATTTCTTGTTATTTATAATTATCTTCTTTCCTTATTTGTAGCTTGCCCCTCATATTTACTTCTATTTTCACATTGACCCCACCATTCTTTTTATCAATCCATTGACCCCCACTACTTCTCTTTCTCTATACCAACTCCTTACTCATTTATTATTGTTTTCAATTTCAGCCCTCTCATTAAATAACTTCTTTTTTAATCCAATTAATTTGTTCAATTTAATCATTTCTCCACATTCTTTGTATTTTACTAAATCAAGATGAGATTATTATATTCGAGGGTTTACAAAATAGGTATAATATAAATTCAACATGGACTTCAATATTTATATCCAATAAAGTTTGTTATTAATATGTTTTATCTTTTGATCTTACTAATTCTTAATACCTTGCTTGTTAAATGATTAATCTAGATTGGTGTTGTACAATCCTTGGTACAACAATACTTGACACTTTTATAGCCTACTGTATGGTAAAACCAAAACCTGTGCTATGAAAAGAACTTGATTTGTTGTTAACATAAGTTAACATCATGAATTCTTGATAATATTTAAAAGTATGATGTTACTAAAATAAGATAATTAATATGATCATGTTAAAAATTTATAATGAATTATTAAGGATAAATCATCCGAATATAACCTCTTTTATGTTACTATACTTATTTCTAATACTATTAGTGGATCCTTTAACCTTGACAATTGCTTTTATCTTTGATTAATACTCACATCAATATCACATCTCAAAAGTTCTCTTCAACTCCTTTTCATTTGTTGTTTATAATTTTATATAGTTCACCTCCCTATGTTTCAACTTCGATTTTGCCAGGTTATTTATTACTTCGACACTCCTACACTTGGGATAAGACTTCTTTTGATTGTGTCAAGTTTTTGGCGCCGTTGCCAGGAAGGTAATTTTATAAATTATATATTTTATTTTATTTTTCTTTTCACTTTTATTGTTTTTTTTAATTTTTTTTCTTTGTTTCTTCTTTTTCCTTTTCTTTCTGCATGAGAGTTTGGTCACACATATTAAGTGGTAGACTTTGTAGGAAATCTTCATCATTTTTAGAAAACATGGCTGAAGAGGATAAACAGTTGCTTCATAATAATAATAATGAGAATAATTGAGTTAGAACACTTAGAGATCACATGAATACAACAAGAACAAGTGCACCCTTATGTATAGTTTTCCCTCCTGATGCATCTCACTTTAATTTTAAGCCAGACATTATTCAACTTCTACTTACTTTTCATGGCTTAGATCTAGAAAATCTATACTTGCATTTGAGAGAATTTGAAGAAGTTTATAATACCTATAATAACTTAAATTGTAGCATGAACACCATCAGATTAAAGTTTTTTTCTTTTAATTTAAAAGATAAAGCTAAAACATGGCTATAAAATCTTAGATTAGGATCCATTCATGCCTGGGAAGAAATGCAACAACAATTTTTAAAGAAGTTTTTCCCTTCTCATAGAACAAACTTTTTCAAAAGACAAATCACCATATTCATTTAAAAGCCAAGAGAAACATTTTACCAGTGTTGTGATAGGTATAAAGACTTGCTTAATGTATGTCCTCATCATGGTTTTGAAACATGGAGATTGGTTTCAAAGTTTTATAAAGAGTTAACACCTAAAGATAGGCAAATGGTGGAATTGATGTGCAATGGAACTTTTGAAGATAAAGACCTTGATGAAACAATGGAGTACCTAGACTTGTTAGCTGAAAATGCTCAAAGTTGGGACATTACAAGTACTTGTGAGGCACTAGGTAAAACTCAACTTCATACATCTAGTAGAGGTATGTACAATCCTAGGGAAGATCATGACCTCCAAGCTAAATTTGCATCTTTAGCTAGAAAAGTCGAGGCACTAGAATTGAAAAGGAGTGGTCAATTAAAACCTGTTCAAGAAATTATGTGTTAAATTTGTGAAACTAATGAACACTCAACCAATGATTGTCCAACTTTGTCTTCTTTCAAGGAATGTCTCCATGAACAAGCCAATGATTTAAACAGTTTTCAAAGGCCAAATCATAACCCAGCAATTGCCACCAGGTTTTTCCATTCCAAATGACTCTTAGGTTTGTAAACTCAAAAAGAGCTTATATGGTCTAAAACAAGCTTCTAGACAATGGTTCTCTAAGTTGTCTTCCTTTTTACTGCATTTTGGTTTCAATCAGGCAAAGTCAGATTCTAGTCTTTTCATCAGACAAACATCAACCAACTTTATGGCATTGTTAATACATGTTGATGATGTGTTCATAGCTTCCAATGATCTTGTAGAAATAGCTACTGTAAAAAGGTTTCTTCATAAATCTTTTACTATAAAAGATTTGGGTGAGCTGAAATACTTTCTAGGCATTGAAGTAGCCAAATATGCTAAAGGTATTATTCTTTACCAAAGAAAGTATGCTTTAGATGTGTTGGAAGACAATGGTTTTTCTGGTTCTAAACCCGTTAGCTTTCCTATGGAATCAGCTTTGAAACTCACTACTAATGATCCTAGTCCTTTATTATCTGATCATGTATCCTATCAAAGACTTATTGACAAACTTCTTTATCTCACAATCACACAACCACATTTATAATATGCAGTCCAAGCTCCCATCCAGTTTATGTCCAATCCTCATACAATGCACTTACAAGCTGCAGAGAAAGTCCTTCGATATCTTAAGGCAACCTCAGGTCAAGGCTTATTTCTCAAAGCGGATTCTGATTTGCACTTAAAGGCATATTTTGATAATGATTGGGGTGGTTACATTGATATTAGGAGGAGTGTCACTTGTTTTTCAGTTTTCCTTGGGGATTCTTTAGTATCTTGGAAATAAAAGAAGCAACTTATTGTCAGGAGGTTCTCGGCAGAAGCTGAATATAGAGCTTTATAAACTACAACATGTGAGCTTCAATGGTTAGTTTGTTGGTTGGCTGATTTCAAAATAACACATTTTTAGGTTGCATTGTTATACACTGACAAAAAACCTGCTTCAGAAATTGCTTCCAATCTAATACACCATGAAAGAACTAAACATATACAAACTAAATTGTCATTTAGTTAGGGAGAAATTGCATGAGGGTTTGATCAAAATCATCCATATCCCTTCTAGGTTTCAATTGGTTGATATTTTCACCAAACCTTTAGTTGCCTCAATTTTCATCATCTTCTTAGCAAGATGGGAATGATGAATACCTATTCTCATCTAGAGGGGAGATGTTGGAATATATAGAATGTGATTGATAAATTAGAGTTAAAGTCTATAGCTAATTAGAAAGTGTTAGTAGTTATTGTTTGTTACTAACATATTAAAGTTAACTGTACCAACAAGTCCCCCCCCACCCACCCACACACACACACACACACACACACACACACACACACTATCTTATAAAGCAAAATCAAAGAAATATCAGAAAGGAGAATTCCTTTCAACCAGAACACATGTTTCCTCTCTAGAGTTCATATTTCTATTTTGTACAGTTTTACATGTTTCTAGTTTTTCTAGTTAACATAATCATCATCTCAAAGAAACATGTATGTTTGGTAGACATTAATATGAAAAACATGTATAAGATGAATTATAAAGTAGAGAACTTGGCAAGATATGCATGTCTCGTGGCGTAAGCACATCCTAAACTTTGTACGATTTCGTAATTGAACATGTTTCCAAATTCATGATGCACAACTATATAGCTTCTTTTTCCTTTTTTCTTTTTCTAAGTTTGCTTCTAAAGCGTGTTTGAGAATGACAGTTGCTTTTTAAAATATTTTTTTATTCCAAAACACATTAAAATAATATATTTTTTTATTTTTTAAAAATTATTTTTAACATTGGCACATCAAAAAGATGTGAAAACGTATAAAAAAAACATTAATTTAAAACAAGATAAAAAATAAAAAATAAATTAATTTTTTTAAAAATCACTTCCAAAACACACCGCTAGTGTGAAACCACTTTGAAGGCTAGGAAGCAATCCGTTATAATCATAACCACCAGACATGGTCAATATCCGGGGTACGAGAATTCATAATGTAGGGAGGGAACCGAGTAAACCGTTTGTAGAGAAGAAGGAAGCTTTCTTATTGCTATTAATGTACAATACTCAAGATTAATGTCACTTTCGTCCAACCCGTATTGATGGAACTTCTTCGTCTAAGGATGTCGTGCTATTATGAGGACGTGCTAAAAAATCTTTTAAACTTGCGAGGGAAATAATAAATGAAAAACAATATATTTATTATAGAGACAAATAGTATGATAGAAAAAAAAAACATATTAAAAATAATAAATGTTGCTGACATATGTTCTCCTAATATCATGACATCTATCGGCATAAGGATATTTCCTCCAACCAGGGATGGAGTAATCATTGAATGCTAAGCTCCATTGCCCCCTACAACAATCACATTTTCAGAAGAATGGCTATGACATCTACCTCTCCTTCTATCTACACCAGACAATTACAATTGATTTTTTAATGTGTATTTAAACTCTGACCTCAACCACATCACCATCTTTGAGCTCTGTATTGGGTAATACCAACTGACCATTAACCAAAACCAGCTTTCCGTCAAATCCCACTCTTCTTGCAGCATCCGCAGCAGTGCTACCCCTTCTTAACCTGATTATTTCACCATGAGGCCAACATACAATGACCACTTCCCTCAGGCCACCGGATTCAAGACTACTATAAGACTTCCGCTCATGCTTTGGTTGCCCAAGAATTGCTTCATATCGTAGCTGCTCTTCCCACTGAAGCATTGTCCTTAAAAGACGCACCTGAAAGTAAAACAAAATTCAATCATGAGAATGTTCTGAGCAGCTCCTATCCTATTTAGGCAAGAGCATGTGCCTGGGCTCACATGCATGCCTCTGTGGATGGACAATCGTAGGTATCTTATTTGAGCTGACGTAGATTTGTGAGACAGATATTTCTACATTATAAACAGTAAACAAATGAAGATTACATGTAGCTGTATGTAGTTCAGAGTGAATCATTAATCTAACAAGATAGGCTGAGAGCTTGATATTTCCTGATCAATGTTCCAATGTGATTTTTAATTTTTTTACAAATATCATGATGAACTTGTTATGGACCCTTGTTGCTTCTCATTATGGAATTTGAGGAGGAGGGGAGATGAATTCCGTTATCTGTTAGTTGGCGGATGATGCAAAATAAATCATGTAATTAGTTAAGCGAGAGAAAACGGTTTCAAAATCCTTCCCCATTTTTTAAACTCGGTCTGAAATGATAAGAGAGATGCACCATATAAAAACTTGTTGCAAATAAAGCATGTTTCACAACACATGTTTCTCAATTCACATCTGTGATGTTCCTTAAATAATATGCTGAGCCTTTAGTTGATCCTCACTACCTAGACTTGTTATCATAAAACAGTAGCAAATCATGCATGGAGCTGAAGGAAAACATGGACATGTGAGCGAGAGTACAAAAGTGACCAATTCTCAAGACTTCTGAAAGGATCTCTCACACATAATATTTGTACATGTGTGTAAGAAACTGAAACTATATGTAATTGATAGAAATGGCAGCAAGACATGAAATTGGGCAAGAATATAAGAATGTCTTTAGTATTTGACCCGTTAGTTATCAGGGTTAAGAAATAACAGGATAATAAAACTAACCTTATTATTGATGCTAGCTTCCATAGAAGTTGAAGCAACAGTGTCTATGCTTGGCCTAGATGCAATAGAATCAACTGGCTTGCCCTCAAAAACAGCAGAAAGAACAGCTCTATATTCAGATTCTTCTTCTTCCATTAGATCAATAACCTGGATGAAGGTTGGCAATAGGCGCTCAAATTGATCTTGCTGCATGATAACATATGAATTCATTCATTTCTCATAGAAAGTCCAATTTTCCACTAAGTTGGCTAATTTATGATTGTCCATAGATATAAAAGTTCACCAAACGAAGCAAGGGGTAAGTGAGATAATAGACACTTGTAGAAGGGTAGCACAAAACCTAAACGAGAAATATCATGTTTAGATAGCTGTTGCTACCACAGTTCTCATAGTTTTACACTCCCACATCTAATTATGATCCTCCATATTTTAAGCAGGTTTTGAAAAGCATTCAGGAAACAAGCAGGAAAGGGAGATGAGAGTGGCAGCAATCCTAGCAATCATCTAGTACTCTAGCTAAATCTTCTCCCAACCACACATTTATAACAGCAAGTCAAGGCTCTCAACAAAAACAGATCTAACTACAATCAATGTGTTTTCTATTGTTTGACCAAGCTCTTCCAGAAGGAAAAGAAGAAAAGAATAAAAGACAGTTTGCAATGGAAGTTCCACCATCGTCAATGCTAAGCAAGGACAGGGAAAGAACTACCCCAAGCAGCGAAATTCTGAGGTTTCTTCTTTTAGTTTGAAGCATGAATCATGAATACAATCATTAAACTTACCTCGAAAGCTCCAACAGGAAGGTCAGGTTGCAAAAAAACATTCAGTTTAGGGAGTCTACCTCATTGTAGCAACTGGTGGAAGAAATTGGATACATAACATTGTTTATATAAAAGGTAAGGCTGGTTGAACCAGCTAAACAGTAGATCTGGCACCAATCCATTCCGAATTAATATTTTGATTGTTTACGCAATTGATCCATTAAAATCTCGATGACTATATTCTAGATGACCCATCCATGCAAAAGTGAAGCCAAGAAGCCAGGTTTGTAGGTGGAAGTTGGAACTACTAGCAAGAAGCAATGGCAAAGCTCTCTTTTAAAGAGGCAAGGTCCAAAATCCTTTCAATTTTTTATTAGTCAGGGACCTTGCAGTTTAGGAATTAAAATTACCATATGTCCATGTATCATATCAATTTGATTATATATATATATATATATATATACACACACACACACATGAAAAGAAAAAAAAAAAAAAAACTATAATTGACCCCTCCACCACCCGAATTGGACCATTTGAGACCCTCCATCCATGTCCGTTAGTTTGATTGAACGATGTCAGTTGACCAGTTGCTGGCCAATCAGATGTTGACACGTTACAGTCCCACTATAACAAGACTGAAAATTGTCGGATGCCTCTGTGATATGTGAATTTAGTTAAATTAAACCCTCTACTTATAATTTGATCAAATCAAATCCTTTAATTCTAGAATTAAGTTATTTTAAACCCTTCGTCCATGTTTTCCATTAGATTGACAATGATTTGTTAATTGACCAAAGGTAGCCAATTAAAATTGAAATTAAAAATTCAACAAAAAAATTAAAACATAGAAAAATTAGAAGTAAAATACAATTAAAATTTATTAAGGTCAATAAAATTGGAAAAAAAAAAATGGAGCAATTAATTTTAATGCAGGGTGTAGTGCACATGTCATCATGATATTGGCTATCTTCCATCAATTAACAAATCATGGTCATGTAATGTAAAACATAAATGGACCCAAAAAATAACTGAAAATCTGAAACCAAAGGGTTCAATTTGACTTGACATTTTTCACAATTTAATCAAATTTAAATCTTGTATTTTTGCTATGTTCTTTTTATAGGGACTACACCCGCCTGCCCTCTACTCCCCTCTTTAATTTGCTAGGTGTATCTTAAATGATATGCATCAAGTCAGATGTGAATTTTTCCTTAAAATGTTTATTGACTAGTTTTCATTATTGATTTTTCTTCACGCCTATCACTAGGGTTTGTGTTAATTAGGGTTTCTTGATAAAAACAAATTACATATCATCCAGAAAATTTTTGTTGTTGCATCAAGATTATATATATATATTCAAATCGGTTTGGGTCAAAAGTTTTATAATCGGTTCGGTTCAAATAAATTTGGGTTGTTTCGGGTTTTCCTAGTTTTAAGTTTCAGTTAGATTATTTCTATAGTTTAGAGATAATTTTTGTGTTAATTTTAGTTTCTCATATTAATTCTAGTATGTCCTCGTCTTGTCGTAAAGTATCTTGTGAATCATCACAGATCCTTAAGTAAAACACGAGAGTGTAAACACGTCAGGAAATGAGTAAAGAATATATTTCTTGTCAACTAACCAATTTTTTTGATTCAAAGATATCGGAGTCAAGCAATAACTTGGCACCACAGAGAAGAAAATAAGATTGGAACTCAGTTGCGAATTATGAATCAGTGAATGAACCAAAAAGCCAATAAATTTGGAGATAGGTTGTATAGGTTGGAGAGGCAGTGTGCTAATGATCAAGATGAGGTTCAAAATAGACCTGAGCAAAGAGAATTTAATATTATAAGGGTTGTAAGATGAGTTCACACCGATGTGGATGAGTTTGTGGCTGATAATGTGGACATAAGTGATATTGATTTTGATAATATGTCGTTGGGCCATGGGAACAGTTTGGACAGCAGCGGAATCATTGGTATGAGATGATAGATATTATGATAATTTCAACTAGAGAAGTAATTACAAGTATGGTGACCATAAAATTGAGTTTGGTGAAGATTTTGATACAATTAAGTTGAAAATACTGGCTTTTTCGAGAAAGAATGATATGGGAGCTTATTTAGAGTGGAAGAAAGTGGAATGAATTTGGTGAAGATTTTGATACAATTAAGTTGAAAATACTGGCTTTTTCGAGAAAGAATGATATGGGAGCTTATTTAGAGTGGAAGAAAGTGGAATGAATTTTATTTTTTTTGTCATAATTATCTGGAGCTCAAGAAAATCAAGTTTGTTGTGATTGTTTATAATGACTGTCATTGTGTTGTGAGATTAGTTGGTGACAAACCACAAGAAGAATTTTAAGAGGCAAATTAATACTTAGAATAAGATGAAATCCATTTTAAGGATGAGATTTGTGCCTAGCCATTACTACAGAGAATTATATCAAAGATTGTAGAGTTTGTGCCAAGATACAAAGAGTGTTGATGAGTACTTCAAAGAGATGAAACTTGTTATGATTCGGGTTAATATTGAGGAAGATAGAAAGGCTACTATGGCTAGATTCATGAATGGAATTAATAGTGATATAACTTATATTGTGGAGTTGCATCATTATATGGAGTTAAAAGAAATGGTTTATATGGTCGTAAAGGTGGAGAGACAGCTTAAACAGAAAGGTATCATTCAACGAAGCCAATGATTAAGCCCTTCGACACCTTGAAAACCTAATTGGAAGGCTAACACTAGGGCTGGTCCATCACAGCCAAATGATGAGGGTAAAAATCGAATACCAAGAGAGAAGAAAGACATCTTAGGCGTTGGTAAAAGTAACAATGATACTTCTACTTCTCGTAACCATGATATTAAATGCTTTCATTATTTGGGTTTAGATCATGTTGATTCACAACATCTACACAAAAGAGTTATGGTTATGAAAACCAATAATAATGTTGAGACTGATGAGAGGGATGAAGATGTCATCATTGGAAAATGCTATCAAGTTGAGGGAAACACTTGTGATGATGAGAGCACTGAATATGCACCTCAAGGTGGATGATTTGGAAAATCAGATGGAGAACATATTTCACACGAGATGTCATGTTCAAAATAAGGTATGTAACTTAATTCTAGAAGGTGGTAGTTGCACTAATGTAACTAGTACTAAATTAGTAAAAATGTTAAACTTGCTTAATACCAAACATCACATACCTTATAAATTACAGTGATAGAATAATAGTGGTGAGGTGAAGGTAAATAAGCAGGTTTTAGCTGTTTTTTCAATTGGTAAATATTGTGATGAAGTGTTATGTGAAATTGTGTCAATACAAGCTAGTCATTTGTTGCTAGGTAGACCATGACAGTATAATAGAAGAGTTATGAATGATGGATTGACAAATAAATATTCATTTGAGATAGATGGAAGGCCTGAACTCTTGCACCTTTTACACCTAGGCAAATATTTAATCAGCAACTGAAATTGAAGGAAAAGATGGCTGAAAATGAGCTAGTATATCAGGGAGATGCTTGTATATCAAGGAGATCTTCTTTGCTAACAAAGTTCTTTTGAACTTTAATAATGATGCTATTTTTCAGCTTGGTACTCATTTGTTTTCTTCAAGAGATAATCTTCTTGTTATAGATTTGAGAAAGAATCCTTTTGAAGAAAAAGGAGATGATATGAACCAGGTTAAGTCCAAATTTTGACTTGAAATAATCCTCACTAGTTTTGTGAGATCAAGCATATCTCTCAAACCATATATCAGAGCGAGCTGAAATTTTACAGAGAGATACTAGACATATAAAACTATATTGTGGTAAAGTTTCAAGTCAATCAAAGTTCAAGAACATATTATTTAAATTGGTCGAAGTTATTGCTATTGTTTTGGTAGATTCGTCGACAAAGTGTTCTTTCTTGACTATTTTCAGCCCAGTCAATCCAGATTTGTAATGGTTTAATTTTGAACAGCAAATGCAGATTAAATGATACTTATTTAGACCCTAAACTTATGCATGGACTTGGGCTACAAGGATTCCTAATATGGCCTAGATTCATTGAATAATTGGAGTTCATGCTTTGCAAGGATTTCAAATCTCACATGGACTTGATGTGATGGCATCTAAGGAGATCTTTTTCTTGGTTTTTTGTTTTCTTATTTTGCAGGTATTCCTAGCATATCAAGAAGACTAAAAAGGGGCAATATAAGAAAGAAAATTATAGCAATCAAAACAAAGTTTCCTAGTTGAATGAATTCCTAACACTAAAAGTTTTGACCAAAACTACTCAAGAGAGCTTGAGATTTGAGCTACATGGAGAAATTCTAGCATGGAGACTTCGCTTTTATTATCCTATTTTATTCATTTAAAGTTGAACAAATAATTTTAATTTAGATTAGTTATGGCCCATTAAGTATTGTTTAGGGTTTACTTCATTATTAGACTTATGGTAGCTAATCCTTAGATTGGGCTCGTGGCTTGCAATCCAAAAGAGATGCATTAGAGTCATTTAGATGAGACTATGTAATGGTTTTAGAGCTGTAAATTTCAGCAACTTAATGATAATAAACGTGAGTTTCTTCCTTTTGATTGTTTGTGGTTGAACATCCTTTCTTTGCAAAGAAAATTAAAATCGTACAACCACCTTATCAAAAATTAATTGGTTTCGTGGCATCATTTGCATACTTCAAGTTGTGAGGTACATATTTATATCTGAGTCCAAGTTTATTCCAATACTTTTGGTTCTTGTGTAATGGGTTTACCTCTATATCATTATTTTATAAAACCTGGTTTTTCAGCTTTTTGAGTTATATTTCAACTTCATTAAAGGTTACTTGACCACGTGATCAAGAAACCCACATCGTTTAGTCCTTGGGGTAATAATCTAGTTAAACAATAACAATAAAAGGTCAACTCCTTGAGAAAAAGTAAAAGTTATAATAAATAACCAATAAAAATTGACACCAAACAACAGACCCCACTCCACACTCCAACACACCTGTCTTTAAGTCTCTAGCCTCACTTCTAGCTCTTAACAAGCTTTTCCCTCAAAAAAATTAAAAATAAAGGTGGGCTTCATAATTGCTTTTCCCTCCAAAAAGTAAAAATTAAGGTGGGCTTCATAATTGCAACCTAGTAATCTCTACAAAATTTGTGTTTTGTTTTCTATTTTTTATAATTTAAATTAAAAGATTACAAATCACAATCTTATTTTATCTTGAGCCAACAGTTCTACCAATGCCCTACTGGTTTAACTAGAGACCAATTGACCTAGACTCTTGCTTGGGTATAGGTCTGCTAATGGGTCAATAACACTAGTACAAGCTAGGGAAATGGGGCAATGGTGTTGAGAGATTATAACACTACTTCCAGTTACTTTGGGAGAAAGAAATATCCTTTATAAGAAGCTTTTGTTTAGAAATCACTCCTATTTGCATTTGACAACATGTGAAGTGATGAACTACCAGTTTTCAAAATACTGTGAATCTCCTTCACAATTCTTATTTGAAAAATGTAAGTTTCACATTATAAACAAATTTCATGCCATGCTTAAATATCATGGAACAATGAAGTCAGCATTTACCTTTTCTCATCAAGTCACATAAAACATGTATTAAAAAAAAAGGTTCATATTAAACATACCTTGTGGTACATACCATCACGACAAAATGTATACTTTTCAAGGCAAGTACACCAATCACCATGTCCTGGCTCACACCACCACTCATCAGATACCTAGAAAGCCAAGTCATCAATAAAAGCGCAAGCGGTAATTAACCTCATCATTCATACAATCTAAGGGTTCTTGTTTCGTGTAGAATATTTTACAAAAAAATTGGTTTATGTATAATATTTTACATTCAAACTATAAACTAAGTTTATTTATTATAAAATATTTTCATATCATAAAGTTCTATAAAATAAGACAATTATCAAGTAACAATCATCCAAATATTTCAACCACCATCACTTTCACCACTATCACTACCGCTCTGCTGTTGCTGCCACCATTACCATCGTAGTGGTTGTCATCACCACCATTATCTTATTGCAACAATCACAATTACAACACATCATCATCATTTTGCTACCACTATATTTTCACATCATTACTATCATACATTGTAAAATTTGTTCCAAGTGATGGGAAAAGTTGTTTGCAAACAACAAGATTATTATGAAAAATAAAAGACTAAAGAGTTCAAACCCCTAACAGCTTGGAAAATTCCAAACAAACTCTTCTCAAGTTCTTTTCCTCAAAAGCCAATTTCTTTATACTTCACAAAGCATGGCACTTTGAGCATTAAAGAATAAAAGTTTCGGGAGATGTTTAGAATCTCCAAATATCTATCTTGAATATTGTTAAAATTCACTACACATATTAAATATAGAAAGAGGAGGAGCTCAACCTTCTTAAATAATCTTGCATAAGCTTCCCATTGCTTTATTTGAAAAGAAGATCTTCGATCAGCTACTGCTTCAGAAGCTGCCAATCCAAAGCTAACAGCAACAAGCAATTCTCTTCCACCCTTTTCTACTCTGAAATGCAAATATTGGAGAATTTCAACCTCTAAGTCGTTATGTTTGGCTATAATGTGACGGGATGAAAAATAAAAAGATGGAAAACAATAAACCCACCATGAATGCAACCTATGAATTTAGCTTTGATTCAGGTGAATATTTAGGCAAGGAACAGAAGGAGACAAACATTCAACCCTAAGCTTTAATTTGGTTCCATAAACAATTCCAAGTAGGAAGTTAGTTTAGGTTTTCCAGTGGGCTTTCGATTCCAGCAGCAGCTGTGTCCCAGGTAGTAGAGTCAGGGATAATTCCATAATTTTGCAAGTTGCTAGGAATTTCTCTAGTAGAGTCAAGTTTTTATTTTCCTAGTACATGTTTTATTCAGACCTTAAATAGGCGGGCTTGTTAGCGTTCCTATGTAGGAGAGCTTGTACTCTCCTATTGTGGAATCTAAGCAAGAATAACTCGAGCATTATAAATCTGCTTCGTAGGCTTTCAACTGCAGCAGGAAATTATCATGAATCAAGTACAACCTTTTGCTAGATATGTGAGAAAGCGGTGATACTTTTAATCAAAAAGCAATTAATTGAACCTAATGATGAGAGTCACCTAGTTTGGGACTAAAGCTTTATTGTTCAGACCAGTGTTTTTAACTTTTAAGCACCTAAATCACCAAATTCTACAGCACTAGCCTAAAATAGTCAACAAATTTCTCTAATTTTTTTCCTGTGAGAGGAAAGAAATCATAGCATACCTGATTATAACAGCAGCCAGTAAATGACTTCTTTCCACTCTAAGGACAGGATGTCCTGCTTTGAGGGACTGGTACTTTTGAAACTGATCATCTTCTATGGAAGTTTGATCATCAATATCTTTGGAAAGATACGAGGATGCTTCAGTTTCAGATTCATCAGTGCTTCCAATGGAAGACAACGTGTTTCCAGTTTCTTTGTAAAGCCAGTGGGCAGCAAGTCCATGTTCAGCATACTCGTGCATTTTCTGTGAGAGAATAGATATTAATTATTAACAAAACATAAATAGTGTGGCCAAATCAATATATCCACACCCACATAATACTATTTCATTGTTTTTTTTTTTTTTTTAATTTTATCCATCAACCTTTTTTTTTTCTTTCAATTTTAAATTGTTTTGAGAATAGTGTTTGCTTCGCAATTTATTTTTTCCTGTTAGATTATGTAATTATGTATTGGTCTTATTAATTTAATTTTTTTTTCTATATTTCAACCTTCAATATTAAATCTTTAGAAAAGAAGTTTTGTAATTTTTTTCGATTTATTTTCTATGAATTTATCTCAATTTCACCACCCAAGTTATAGGTTTAACAAGCTGACTAGAATTTTTTTTTTTTTGGCTGCTTTTCTATATTTTTTTTTGCCACTTTCTAATTGATCATTTAAAATTAGGCTTCATCATGTTTTTTTATTGATCTTATAACTTAGATCACTGGTTTGGCAAGTTAACTCAGTTGACTCAAGTAGTTTTTTTGTTTTTTTTTTTTTTTAATTTAGTTCTCTTTTTTCAATTCCATCTTTCAATATTAGGTTGATTAGAAATTGGCTCTCATAATTTATTTTAATTTTTTTTTATATAGAGTTATCACGGTCTCTTAGCTTATATCATAGATTTAACAAATTAACCCGAGTTGATTCAATATGTCACTGTCTTAATACTTTTTTTAAAAAAATATCATCCAATATGTATTATATTTTAAGTTCATGATTAAAAAGATTATTAAAAAAACATATTATCAATATTTGAATAATTTTTTACAGTAAAAAAATTGATCCAACAGCACAAAAAAATGATCTATTGCAATTTTATGAGCTGTATCACAGAATTGACATTTTAAATTTCACTTCATACCTGTGTTCTTATTTGGACTTCCAAAGGTGCATTATCGGGACCTTGTACTGCAGTGTGTAGAGACTGCAAATGTAAACAAAAAGTTCAGATTTAAAATATGAAAAAACACACGCACAAACAGAGTAGACCTGCTTTATTGAGACATGTAACCAAACAAATTTAAGTCAAATGCAAATCATGCTAAACTTGGTAAGCAAGAACTACAATAAGACCAAATTAAAAAACAAAAAAAAATAATCAGAGTTTTATTGTACCCACAGGTTACTATAGATTGAAACAGTGAAATTCTCATGGTAGAACGATTTTTTCATAAGGGTTCATTCATCATTATCAAATTAATTAGAAACAAAATGTCTTCTCATAATTTTTTAGCACGGTAAAATAATTTAATTGATCTTACAAGTAAAAAATATTAAACTTGCATTCAGAAGTGTTTGTCTTTTCAATTTTTTAACATAGTAAAATGACTTTAATAGCCTTAAAAACAAAAATTATTAAACTTGCTTTTAGGGGCTTTGTAGTAATTTCATCCAGGTTTTTTTATTATAATCAAGTTGGCTTCAAGGAAGTATGGTATTTTGATAAATGTATAATATTATTAAATAAAAAAGCTAGCACATGGCTCATGCCAAATCAAAATGTATAATATTATTAAATAAAAAAGCTAGCACATGGCTCATGCCAAACTGTGGAGTTCTTTCACGCTCTTCAAGCTCTTCAAACAACACGTTTAGTGATTGAGGCAACAATTTATCATCGGCAGCCTCTTCTTTCTTCTCCTCTATTCTCTCTCCACCCCATTGAAATTCACGCTAGCTCTTCAAAAATTCAAAATTATCCTCTTATTTATTGATATTTTAATTTTGATCCTCGTTTTTTTTATTTCTATTTTTTGTTTTTGTCCCTTGTCAAATTTCAATTTCATCATTGGGTCCATAATTAGGATTTGTTATTTTTTTCAAATCTGGTAGTTATTTTTTTATTTTAATGTTTTTTTTAATTGTTTGGTGAATTTAATTTTTCTTTTCAATTTTACCTTTCATTTCTAAATTCTAAGTTGTCCTCTCATTTATTTTTATTTTACATTTGATCCTCATTCTCATATAATTGAATTGTTTTTTTTTTTTTAATTTCATCCTTCGATATTTTATTTGTTGGGAATTACCTGTGGTTTTTCCGGATAAGATGTTTCCAGTTTAGTAATTTGAGTCACGAATTTGAAAAGTTAATACAAATTAGCATCGTTTTTTTTTTTGCACTTTTTTTTTCAATTTCATTGTTCAATGTTTGGCCAATTAACCTGGCTATTTTTTTGGGATCATTTTTTAATATATTATTTTGGTTTCGTCCTTCCAAATTGGGTTCCCTTTAAAATTAAACTTTGTAATTTTTCATGTTTTGCCTTTTATATCAAACTCACAAGGTTTCGCAAGCTTACCTGGGTTTGCAGGTATTTTATTTTTTTGAGCTTTTTTATGATGACCTTTTTTTATTTTAGCCTTCTACATTTGGATTGTTGGGGATTGATTATCATTATTTTTTTCAATTTGCTTTTTATAAGGCTGGCCCAGCCTCAAGACTCGAGTTAAGAGTTTGGCATACTAGTTCAGGTCGACTCGAGGCTTTTTATTTTTTTTCTTCTTTAAAACACACTTGCAGCACTTGAGTATCGACTTTTTATGTTGCAGAAAAATCAACCCGGACCATGATAAATCACAGGCCACAAATCTAGTACATACTAATCATAATCCTTTTAGAACTTGCATTGTACTGTGGAGGGATTGCAAATGTAAATAAAAGTTAAGATTTAAAATATGACAAGACATGCGCGGGCAGAATAGACCTAGCTTTATTGAGACAAATAGCCGAACAAACGTCAAGTAAAATGCAAATCATGCCAAGTTTTGTAACAAGACCAAATACATACTATTCCTTTTAGACCAATTTCATGCTCACTGCATGCAAGATTATTAAAAGCTATTCATTTAAGGAGGGATATCATAGCGAAAGCATTCTAGAGAGTATAGGGCAAGAATCTTATGTTTCACTTTTCTTATTCCTATTGAGTTTGTGCTTTGACTTTGGTGCATAAGGAGCCTAAATAGACATTCTCCAGGGATTGGTTTTAATTGATCAAATAAACTGATTTTTCATGTTTGGTTACCTTCAGGTTTGTTTCCTTTATCATTTGGTTCTATGTTTCACTTACCCAAGTTGAGAAAATGTATAATGAAAGTAATTATACCCTCACGTCATGAGATTTAGTGGACATCTTTATACATCAGAATGTCATTTGAAATGGGGTAAGGTTTTGTTATCAGTAGCAGCAGCAGTAGCTATATGCCTAGATTGAAGAATTCAGAAAGATCATCATTTCGTTAGTCTGTAGGCCTAGATTGGTTTTATGAGTACGTCACTTGATAACAAATAGGCTCCTCAGCTGCTGGTCAAAAATGTAATAACAATGTATCTAGGCTTTAGTTATTACATCTTTCCCTAAACTATATTAGAGAACTAAAATTCCATTCTAAAACCTCCTTTCTTCTCCCCTTTGTTTTGAGTGTGTATTTATGGCTCTATGGAAAAGACGGATGGAATTTAATGCTAATAGATTTTTCAGTGACTTCTCTATAGCTAGTAGCAAACATTTATATGTCTGTCAGACTATAGCGTTCTTGAATGCAACAATAGACCTACTATCTGAATAAGTATTTAATAGCACTTATTGACTCATTTCATATATATTTATTACCTGATAACCACTAGGCTTTGGATTAATAATGTAATCATCAAGTTCACCATCTATTGGAGTCCAAAGCCTGCGAAGGAAGATAGAAAGACATAACCCATTATCTGGTCACAATCAGTACAGACCGAGACAATTCACAGATAGATAGATAGATGAGAAAGACAGGAACCAGTCCTTTTCATGAAATGCATAAAATATGCCAAAATATTCAAAGTAATTAATAATGATGTATAGACTGGAGGGGTGAAAAAAACCCAGGGCTAACACTACCAAGCTTTGTAGTAACCTCGTCCAAGTAACATTACCACTAGAATAAATCATAAATGATGCCAACATACCTCAACTGACAAGTGGCAAGTATGGTTAATAATTGGTCATTCATATGAGTTAGACGCAAATACAAGCTGTTCAGCTAGCATGTAATGGATATAGATGAACATGTTCATGTACCTATGCACAATGTCAAGAAGACTGTAGCAACACTGAATAGCAGGTCCATGTAAAGTTCCATTTTTGTCTCCAACAACCACTCTCAAAGCACGGGCATCATATACTTTATTGATGCTGACATCTTTTCGTTTCATCTAGAGGAAGCAAAGATAGAAACGTGTTCTAATATAATCAAATGAAAACTCTCTGTGAGAACTTGAGCAATGAAAATAAGGCCACTGTCCCATATAACTTTAACTAGCAATGAAAAGAGAATGGTTAAGAACACTAAATTTAAAATATGTAGAGAATATTAAAGGCCAGACAAAATAATGAATCACCATCAATGGCCTGAGAATACTCTTTCAATATCTATAACAGTGAAACTTCCAAAGGAGTACTACGGACTGAGTTGCAAGTGTTACTCCCAGTATTCACTCGTACAAATCAAGCAATACACATCCACTCTGCACCTACTCCCACACAATTATGCTTTCAATAACTTTATTGGGATATCCAATCTTCCTCGATTCAAATTGAAATCACCAATGCATCCCTCAAGAACAACAGAAACTATAGTTAGCTGGTTTACTACCTCATTCCTTCAGACTACTTGCTAGACCTATAACACACTATTAACTACATAAATTCTGAATGCAAATGCATTGTCAAGAAAACATATAGAATATGCTCATGAACTGCAACAAAGCAAAAGCCTGCAAGCAAAACTCATGGTAGCAAAAATCAATTCTCAAGAGGCAAAATTATTAAATCTTGGAAAAGTATAAAGAAGCTTGGAAATACCAGCCTCAAGTTAGTATCACTGATTTTATAATGTGACAAACCTTGCTATAGATGCTATACAAGCTTTTCAGTCTGCTAGATAAAGTTACTTCCATTCCAGGAACATAACTGCAAGCATGGTAGATCCATTGCATGAGTTTTACTGTCATTGCAAAGCATAAGATAAGAATAAAAATTGTCAATCTTCCGGAATGATATACAAGAAATGTGAATGAGAAAAGAAGTCATACGAAGTTGATATAAATAGCTCCCGCTCCAGCATTTCCTCACAAACAGCAAGAGATGCTAAAGCAATTCCAGCATCCTGCACAACCTTGGGTCTTGTTTGAGTCTCTGATGTTAGGCCAAGATCATTAAGAAATTTAGACCGTTTTCTTCGATCTAGCAAGATATCAAAAGGCACTACAGCTTCTAAAAGATCCTGCACACCGACAATAATGGAATAAAAATGACTTGTGGACAACTAATCTAGCCACTTCAAAACTATTGCAACCTTATACAAAAAGTGTAACCATACAAAAATAATTGTGACAAATTCTATCTATCATTAATGCAACGAATCATTAAATGATAAACATTTGAGACATATAGTAATAGAAATAACCCATAATTTAAAGGAAATGAGACAAAAGGTAAGATACTATTTTAGAACAAACCAAATGGATGCTTACTTAAATCCAAATATCAAGTGCTTCTACAAATAACCCCCCCCCCTCCCCAAGGACAACAAAAAATATGGCATTGGCCTTTTATCTCCCAAAATCTCTATTTTCCTTCATTATCAAAGGCAAGAGGATAGAGTACTTGCCAACAATTCAAGAGTTACCTTCATGGTCGAGACATCTTTGTCAATTGTCACAGAATTTTCACAACCAAGAGTTGAATTTTTCTCATTCCAAGCTATAATTCTTCTCAGATATCCAGGTCTATTGCTAGAGCTCCACATGGAAGATAGGTCAGCCCGCATTTTTTGAAATAGTTGTGGCTGCATGCCGTAACATCAAGCAAATTGAGAATGTTATTAGAGAAAATGAGAGAAGAAAAAAGTAAAGAAAAGATGTACAAAAACTAATTGAGAAAGGGAAATCATTGTTTCCGTACTTTTTATTGTAATAATTTTTTTTTTTTTTTTGTGTTTTTCTTTAATTTTAAATTTATATTTTTTTTTATTTTGTTATTTAATATTAGATTTATTAGAGATTGAGCTTTGTGATTTATTTCGGTTTACTTTTTATAGGGATGTCATGACCTAGGTCGTGGCTTCTACAAGTTAACTTGGTGTTTTTTTGTCTTTTTTTGTGATTTAATTTTTGTTTCATTTTCATCCTTCAATAATAGATTGATTAGGAGTTAAACTTCATAGTTTGTTTCGGTTTGCCTACTATGGGTTACTCCAGTCTTAACGTGTTTAACATGTTAATCAAGGTTGACATAGGTTTTTATCGTGTTCTTTTATAATTGAATTTTTTTTTAATTTAATCCTTCAATACTAAATTGATTGGGAATTGAACTTCATAATTTGTTATGATTTACTTTTTATTGGGTTATCCCGGTCTTATGATCCAAGTTTGGCGGGTTGACTTAAGTCATTTTTTTTCCTTTCTTTAATTGATTTTGTTTCAATTTAATCCTTCAACACTGGGTTGATTGAAAATTAAACTTCAAAATAATTTTTAATTTTCTTTTTACAAGGTTATCACAATCTCATAGCTCAGGTTATTGATTTTACATGTTACCTTAGATTAACTCAAGTCAATTTAATATATTATAATCTCAATATTTAAAAAATAAGATGTCATCTAGAATTTTTTTTGCGTTAAACTACGTTTTTTTCTAGTTGTCCAGGTTGTTAAACTTGTCAAATCGACTAGGTCAAATTGGATAAATCCCTACATGATTTTTTTTTTTCCTTCTTGATAACACGTTAGCAATACCTAAATATTTTTTAAACATTTAAAAAAAAATGATCTGACCTGCAGCATAACAAGAATAAACAATCTAGTACTATCCTAAACTTGATCATCACAACAATATGAGGTTTCCAACACAATCAGATCTGCAATTTCATTGTATTTAAATCTTCAATTGCAATTTTGGTGCGGATACCAGACCCGAGACAGTTCACACAAGCATATGACCTTCGATGATGGAGGATAGTCCAACTATAGTTCATTGGTTGGGAAATTAGGGTTTAGCTCATGTTACTATGTTTAATTTATTTGAACTTTCATTTTGGTTTTATTGTTAAGTTTGATATTATTCGATTGTGGACTTTACTTTATTTTTTGTAGGCTTTTGGTTTAATTGTTAATTGATTTTGGGTTTTATTATTTAAAAATATTTTTTTGACATTATAGTTAGATTATGATAAATTAATAAAAAAGTTAAGACTTTTGTTTTTTCAACCCTGATTTTTCCTCTCCTTCATCTACAACTTTCTTTTCTTCAGCCACTTTCTTCTAATTTTAAGCTTTTCTTCTTTAATTTTACTTTTTTAAAAATATTTTTTTTATCCCGTATCATTTTTGGTATCAGAGCAAAAGTTTTTTAGTTATTCTCACAACTAAACTAAGTGGTTAACAGGAAAAAAATAATCAGTCACTACTTTACAAACCAATAGCCCTTCTCCCTTCTGTCTTTGTTTTGCGCAACAATCAGCAGCCATCAAAAAGAAAACAATAGGAAAAAGCCAGCCAAAATTTCTTCATAAACTAGCAAACAACTTCCCAAAACAGTAACAGCACTCCAGCAGACTTTTCATGCCAGATTGTCTCCTTATATCAGTTGACAAATCTTCTCATACCAATTGATGTGACGTATAGCGTGGATAAAACTAAAGTTCTTAATCTCTAAAGCTTACAGACCTAAAATGTAGAGAAATTTAAAGAATAAACTCTAGTATTTTATAAAATCTGAATAATCATCAGAATCTCCATAAAATAAACTAGACATTTTTATTTATACTAGTTCTAGATTTAAAAAATTTTATAGAAATTAATTTCTAATTAAAATTTACATAACTAATAGAATTCATCTATCTAGCATTATGATTTCTAAATAGTAAAATATTAATTAAACTAAAAGTCCCAATTTAAAGAGGAAAGAGAATCAAAATACAAAAAAGACAATCTCACACAGTAACTTTTGACACTTATTTCAAGACCTTTTCAATCTTTGATCATCATGAAATTTTAACCCAAAAGCAAACAGGGCCTTCAAAATTGTCTATCAATATTTCAGTTTGATCCAACGATCGAATAAAAGTTATATTTAATTTACCAAGCTGTATTTTGAACTTTTCTTAAACTCCTCAAAACCTAGAAAATCCTAATCATTAATGAAATAATATAATAGATGTTATTAAGCCAAGATTATTCAATAAATTTCCTCTTTATTCAAGCACTTTGCTTATAGGAGTTTCAACATCCATTACTAAAATTACTAGTTTATCATCCTATTTTCCACACGATCATAGTAACCACAAAATATAAATTTATGGATTCAGATTAACCTACATATGCAATTGGCTTATCATCAATATTAATGCACTTCACAACAATCAACAAAAATTGTGAGGAAACCTGAAGAACTGCAAAGCATAAATCTTCCAACTCTGCTTTCAATGCCCACAAACCCAG
This sequence comes from Populus alba, assembly GCF_005239225.2. Lineage (NCBI taxonomy): Eukaryota > Viridiplantae > Streptophyta > Magnoliopsida > Malpighiales > Salicaceae > Populus > Populus alba. The sequence goes on along the minus strand of NC_133296.1, from coordinate 9,864,731 downwards.
TCTAGAAGCAAGTGAGCACCAGATAAGCAAGGTCTCTTCAGCTACAGCTCGAGCCTTTGAAGGTTGCAAGGCATAACTACAATAAAAAAAAAATGAAACATTATCGAGAATTGTGATTAATATAGTAGACTATAAACCAAAATGTTCGCTTGCAAAAGGCATCTTCAAAAATAAAAACAGCATATGATTTATTATCATATTGTCTCAAACCATAAAGAACCTAGAAGCAAACCACCACGTCCATCAACAATAAGGAAGAGGAAAGAATTTAAATATTTGAGAATTTTCAACATTTTTTTATTTTTGAAAAAAAAAGGACCTCTTAGAATAGACATAGATTGTGGATATTAACAGAAGTTGAGTCCATACATGGTTCTCATGTTGTGAAGACGATCTGCAAGCTTGATGAGCACCACACGTGGATCATTAACCATGCCCAAGAGCATCACTCGTAAATTATTTGCCTTGATGAACAGTAAAATTAAGGGAGTTAGAAAAAATTTGTAAATCTTTGTGGGAAAAAAAAAAAAGATAACTATTGTAGATATGTGGTAAGAAAAAGAAGTATATAATATGAAATGAATTGTGAGAAAAGAAGACATTTTTTACACCAAATGATATTAAATTAACCATGATTGATACTGGTCAAAGGACTAATTAATTTTTTTAAACAAGAGGGATTATTTAATTCATTTTGCAAAACTAAAAGCAATAATTTATAATTTACTCCACATTGATGCTGATTATGATAATCACAGAATAATAAAACTCTTGTATTCTCTGTCAATAAGCAAAATAAAATTTTCACAATGCAGACTTCACATTGGATACCTCATCATGACCGAGGGTACCCTGGTTCACATTTAGCCTACGATGTCTCCTTAGCAGCTGGAAAAAAAAGGTCAATAATAACAGCTGAAAAACATACCAATCTTAAGAGTACATAGATCTATAGAAATTAGGACAATCACCATATGAGAAAACAGAGGAAAGTAATTTGTTTACAATAAGAATAGTACAAATAGTTCAATTTATTGTGGCCATGAGGTTAAGTGATTACAATTTGCAACTCTAAACTATCTATTTCAATCAACGTCAGCATGGCTTCCATTTTTTCCCCTGAGCTATTATCGAGACTATTTCAATCCATATGATCTTAAATTTCATAATTCATAGAATATTAAAATCTTTGTTTTTGCATCAATGTTGCAGCAATGTGGTCAAGAGGAGTGCCAACTTTCCCCTCGGGTTAATTACTAACACAATATGTCGTGCATTAAATCAAAATTATTTGACCCTTATGTGTGTGTATATCTGATCTTATGCTTAAAGGCAAAGGGAAGACAAAATGCTAGACACTGAAATGAGAGTGAAATAAAGGAAACAAAAAATAGCGGTGACAATGATAAAACATAAGAATTTAAATTATTCTGTTCAGTTAATCCATTAATCTTCTTACCCTTTTGTTTTCTTTTATCATTTATTTTTTTACCAACTACTACTATTTCCTTTGTCACTACTTATATGAGTGCTTACTCTGAAAGTTGTTGGAGCCATATACATGACTGTGATAGCTAATTTCTGTTACTTCAAACTTTTTAAAGGAAAAGATAAGACTAAGTTTTGATTATGGATCATTATTTGAACAAGTAACAGGGGAGCAATTTAAATTTATTCATATTGTTTTATAGAACTAAATATAGTTATAGAGGATAGATCTTTTATAAGCAACTTCATGTGCAAGGTCAAATTTAAAATATATTATTTGTATATGCTTTGTATGAGAATTATTTGTGATGGTATATTGTTTTGCTAACAATATAACTATTTATGAGAATGTCTTAATTTTTCTCTAACATAGAACCACAACAAGATCACCAAATCAAGACACGCTTAATCTTGGGTTGACCAAAGTAAGAGAAACACCCTTGGTCTTGGAGAAAACTCTTGGTTTTTATTTCAATCAATAATAATAAGTTGAACGGAATATTTGTCCAGGGTGTTTATTTATAGGCACCCAATAAAACAAGAAGTCTTAAAGTACAGAACTAAAATATTAAAATTAAATCTTGTATTTCTTTCTAAAATATGTAGCCTTAAAAATCTATTATATGGGCTTGCATCATTCCCCTTTTTCACCAAAACTTTTTCATGGCATCTCTAATTATCCTGAAAGGACCTCTTCTCCAATGATGAAAATGGATAAAGAATGCATCTCTCATGCAACAGTTCTAGAGAAAGGCAAGGAACTAAAAAGGACATCCTCAGATGCATTTATCTTTCCAATTCTAGAAACAAACTGTCGTCTTAAAATTTATTGTTAAATCCAATGCAAAATGATTTTTGTACCTCTTCAAATTCCCAAATCAGTTCATTAAAAAGCCTAGCTCCACCTATCCTCAAATGTCAATTTTCCAAAAAAAAAAAAAAAAGAGTTAGAGAGTAGTATATGGATCTTTTTATTCATCTACAAAAGGCAACTATGGTCTATGGGTTGACAGCAAAATGAAAGCATCCCTTTAGGCCAAAAATCACTATTTGTTTCTGTACTATCGACTTTCAATCATATCACTCCCTCTACTCAATTTTAATCCATACCAGCTCTTCTACTTCAACTTTTAGGACGTGAAAACCCTTCCATCTGTCTCCATGATGGAACTCTGTTAGTTTAACCTCACATCGTAAGTTGATTTAGCATTGACCAATCAAGTGTTGCCACATGGAATGAAAATATTAATTTTTAAATTTTAAATTTCAAAAATTAATTTTCTTTTTTCCCTTTTTATTACAAATAATCCTGATTGGTATTTTATTATTTTTTAATTCCAAAAATTATTTTCATGTCACATGGAAGCACCCAACTAGTCAACGCTAAGCCAACTAATAGTATGAGGTCAAGCTAATGGAGTTCTTTGACAGAGAAGGATGGAAAGGTTAGTTCATCCTATATTTTAAAGGGCTGGTATGTAACAAAATTGAGTAGAGGGGTTGATATGATTGGAATTCAATAGCAAAGGGGCACACAATGGTTTTTTGCCCATCCCCTTAACCTTGACCCCGGAAAAAAAGGTATACACAGTTCCACAAGGTTGAATTCTACAATACTTGCCAACCAGGATCAATAAAGTTCACATTCCAAAATTGAAAAGAAAAGGAATGGAAGAGGAGGAGTTTACAAATATAAAATTATTACCTGATTTATGTAACTAATTTTGGAAACACCAGCTACTAACTTTGCCACATCCTCACCAAAGTTTTCTTCTATACTGAGTAAACTCTCGCTTGTATCTTCAACCACATCATGGAGAATCCCAGCAACAAGTGTGTCGATGGCCTGCAGCGGGCTTTAAAATATAAGCAAGAGACTCAATGCAATCATAAAATAAGTACAAAAATAAACGAAAATCAAGTGGGACACTAACAACAAAGTAGAATAATGGAAGTAGTGTTCATCGTGTGGTTATTTACGAGTGCAGGAAAGAAGAGAAAAGAAAGGTACAACAACATGAATCAGGAGTTAGTATTAGAAAGCATACTCGTTTGCCAGTAGATGGAACCAACATAGCCAAGATTCTAGCAGTATGGATACAGTGAGTGAAATAAGGGTCTCCAGTTTTGCGAAACTGGCCATGGTGAGCTTTCTTAGCAAATGCAATAGCCTTAACCACCTGCCTTCACAAATTTAATTCAAAGCGGTTTTTTTTACAGGTAGCAAAGAAAGAAGCAACGGTGACTAAAACAAGCAACAAGAAACCGAACCAACCTTGGCCTCATTAAATATCGGGTACCCAGTCACATCAACCCCGTCCACTATAAAACAACCTGTATGTCTAGACTTTCAGTCATTAGCTCTATTTCTATTCTATTCTCTTTTTTAATTTTATGAATTAATCAATAATTTTACCAGGTTGTTCTTCTCCTTTGGGCCATAAAAAATCCACCCTGGTGGAAAGGCAAGCGCCGGAGGCAATAGCGACGGCGGTAACAGCTACGTGAGTTATTGCAGAGGTAACTGCACCATGGAGGTAGCCAGAACCAGAGGAGGCGACGGCGGCAGCGATGACGTTGGCGGAAACGGGGGCAATTTGGTCAAGAAGGCAGCGGTATTTGTATTTCGAGGAATTAGAGGAGCGGAAATGGAGGCTGTATCGGTGAAAGAGAGACGGTGACGTTTTTAGGGTGATGAACATTGTGGAGATTCGAGTTTGGCATAAGGGAGAGGGAGAGATGATGGGCATGGAAATGTTGTTATTAATGGTAACATATCCTAAAACTGCTCAGCGTTTCACTGTGCAAGTCCACAGTGAAACGCTGAGCTGTCCTTTTTTTTCTTTCTTTCTTTTTCTTTTCGTTTTTTTGAGCTTTTTTAAAAAAAAAAAAAATTCATTTTTTTGTTTTCTATCCCTTTTAGTTTTTTTTCTTCTTTTTTTTGTTTTTTTTTTTCTTTTAATAATTTTTTTTAATTTAGTTTGTTAATGTTAATTTTTTTATTAGTTATCAAACTTTCATGACATTAATCCCAGATTTAACAGATTAACTTGATTTCATAAGTTAATCTGGATTTTTTTTGTTTTTTTTTGTTTTAAATTAATTTTTTTTCGTTTTACTTTAGTTTGTTAATGTTAAATTTCTTTCTATTTAGTTATTAGACTTTCATGACACATATCTCAGGTTTCATGGGTTAACCCAGTTAATTTTGGGTTAACCCGTCCATTTTTTTTTTTTTTTTTTCTTTGGTTGATGTTAAATTTTTTTTTTGATTTAGTTATCAGATTTTCATGACACGGATCCTGGGTTTAATGGGTTAACCTGATTAGACGAGTTAACCCGGAGTTTTTTTTTTCTTTTTAATTAATTTTTTTTTTTAGTTTAGTTTCTTAATGTTAAATTTCTTTTTATTTAGTTATCAAATTTCATGATACATATCCCAGGTTTTATGGGTTAACCCAGTTAATTCTAGGTTAACCCGTACTTTTTTTTATTTTTTTTCTTTCGTTAATACTAATTTTTTTATTTAGTTATTAGACTTTCGTAACACGAATCTCGGGTTTAACGAGTTAACCTGGTTTAACAAGGTAACCCGAAGTTTTTTTTTTTTGCTTTTTTTTTTTCTTTTTAATTAATTTTTTTTGTTTAGTTTAATTTGTTAATGTTAAATTTCTTTATATTTAGTTATCAGACTTTCATAACACATATACCGAGTTTGACGGGTTAACTTGGTTTCACGGGTTAACCGAGTTAATTTTGGGTTAACCTATCAATTTTTTTTTCTATTTAGTTTTTTTTTTTTCTTTTCGTTTTTTTTGAGCTTTTTTTAAAAAACAAACTTTTTTTTTTCATTTTTTTGTTTTCTATCCCTTTTAGTTTTTTTTCTTCTTTTTTTTGTTTTTTTTTCTTTTAATAATTTTTTTTAATTTAGTTTGTTAATGTTAATTTTTTTATTAGTTATCAAACTTTCATGACACTAATCTCAGATTTAACAGATTAACTTGATTTCATAAGTTAATCTGGATTTTTTTTGTTTTTTTTGTTTTAAATTAATTTTTTTCGTTTTACTTTAGTTTGTTAATGTTAAATTTCTTTCTATTTAGTTGTTAGACTTTCATGACACATATCTCAGGTTTCATGGGTTAACCCAGTTAATTTTGGGTTAACCCGTCCATTTCTTTTTTCTTTTTTTTCTTTGGTTAATGTTAAATTTTTTTTTTGATTTAGTTATCAGATTTTCATGACACGGATCCTGGGTTTAATGGGTTAACCTGATTAGACGAGTTAACCCGGAGTTTTTTTTTCTTTTTAATTAATTTTTTTTTTTAGTTTAGTTTCTTAATGTTAAATTTCTTTTTATTTAGTTATCAAATTTTCATGATACATATCCCAGGTTTTATGGGTTAACCCAGTTAATTCTGGGTTAACCCATACTTTTTTTTTTATTTTTTTTCTTTTGTTAATACTAATTTTTTTATTTAGTTATCAGACTTTCATAACACGAATCTCGGGTTTAACGAGTTAACCTGGTTTAACAAGGTAACCCGAAGTTTTTTTTTTTTTGCTTTTTTTTTCTTTTTAATTAATTTTTTTTGTTTAGTTTAATTTGTTAATGTTAAATTTCTTTATATTTAGTTATCAGACTTTCATAACACATATACCGAGTTTGACAGGTTAACCTGGTTTCACGGGTTAACCGAGTTAATTTTGGGTTAACCTATCAATTTTTTTTTCTATTTAGTTATCAAACTTTCATGACGTGAATCCTAGGTTTAATGGGTTAACCTAGTTTGAAGGGTTAAACTAGTTAATTTAGATTTTTTTTTTTTTTACTTTTTCTTCATTAGTTTTTTCTTCTTATAGGTTTTTTTATTTTTCATTAATACTTTTTTGTTTAACTTAGTTCATTAATACTAAATTTTTTTCTACTTAGTTATTGATTGATGCCTTTAGTTTTTTTTCTTTTTGTTTTTTTTCGTTTTTATATCTTTGACTTTGGATTGCATAGTGCAATACATAGTGAAAAGGTTGATGTTTTTTGTTTGTTTTTTATTTTGTTTTTGTTTTTTTACTTTTTAATTATTATTAGTTTAAAATTTGGTTTGTTTATGTTTTTTTTTTTCTATTTAGTTATAAGACTTTCATGACATGGATCTCATGTTTGATGGGTTAGCTGACACAACCAAAAGATTGATGTCTTCTCCCAAGTGTAGGAGTGTCAAAGTAATATATAACCCAATAAGACTGGGGTCAAACCACAGGGAGGTTAATTGTATAAATTATAGACAACAATAATACAACAACAACAGTAATAGTAATATTAATAATAAAGAAAAAGAGGAAAAAGTTGATGAGAATTTTGACATGGAAGATCAATGTGATAATTAAACAATGATAAAAACAAGTGTCAAGGTTAGAGGATCCACTAATGGTATTTCAAACAAGTATAGTATAAACTCTTATTACTCAACTGGAAACCACACACAAAACTTATTATAAATTGTTAACATGATCATATTAATTATCTTATTTAAATAACACGAAACTTTTAAATATTATCAGGAATTCATGATGCTAACTTATGTTAACAACAAATCAATTTCCTTTCATAACACAGGTGTATGTAATACCATACGGTTGGGCTATGAGAGTGCCAAGCATTTGTTGTACCAAGTGTTATACGACACAGATCTAGATTAACCATTTAACAAGCAAGGTATTAAGAATTAGTAAGATAAAAAGATAAGACATGTTAATATCAAACATTAAGGTTCATGTTGAGTTTACAATATACTTATTTTTACACCATTAGTGTAACCTTTTCACCTTGACATAATAAACTTAGCTAAATATAATGAAGAAAAGAAACATAAATAAACAAAATAAAAACATAAATAAGATACAAGTTAACTAAGTAAAGGAAAGAAAATGAAAAGCATAAATAAGGTATTAATGAAAGCAAAACTTAAAAATAACAAAAAAATATATATAAAGAGAGAGAGTAAGAGCAAGTTTTTTATCTGAATAATCAAGCCCCCCAAATGCATGGCAAATGCCTCCTTTTATAGGTTAAAATTTGGAATTATTGATTTGATAACTAATTGTTGAGTGGGTGGCCAACTCTTGATTTGGTGAAAATCCTTATCTTCTTGTCTAAATAAAACATCATTGTTAGTATCAGAACTGGATCCACCTATACTTATGAAGCTTATAGGAAACTGTCTTAGCTTTCCAGGAAAAAACATTGAGGTCATTTGGACTTCTAAAACTCGAGATATGGGCTGAACAGTGTCTGGGCTGCAGGATAGATTCAGACTTCTCCGTTGTTGCTATAATTTGGACTTGAAAACGACCTTTTTAGATCTTGGACTCCATATGAAAGTTGTAGGCCTATGTCTTACCAAATCTGTCCTAAAATTTGAGGTCATTTAGACATCTAGAACTCGAGATATGACCTAATTACTGAACAATGTTCTAGTTTGGACTACACTAACATCTCTTTGTCCTTTCAATTTCAATACTTAAACTCATCAATCAATCCTTTCATTTATGTGATATGCCTGCATTTAAGATGAACATTTACCATAAATTAAAGGTATCTTATATTATTAAGTATGTTATTATAAAACATGCTTTAGTTAAGGAGTTATTGATACTTCAAGTGCAAAATGATAATATAAAACCTTGATAAAAATGCACTTTTAAGTACTAATCATTAACCCAGCTAATTCAAACTTTTTTTCTTTTTCTTCATTAGTTTTTTTCTTCGTATAGGTTTTTTCTTCTTTGTTTTTCCCTTTTTAACTAAATGTTTTTAATTTAGTTTGTTGATATTAAAATTCTTTCTATTTAGTTATCAGACTTTCATGACATGGATCTCAGGTTTAATGGGTTACCTAGTTAAATTAGTTTTTTTTTTCTTTTTCTTCATTAGTTTTTTTCTTCCTATAGGTTTTTTTTTCTTTTAACCCAGTTAGTTTTTTTCTTTTTGCTTTGTTGCCTTTTTTATGCCTTTGATTGTGGACTGCACAGTGCAGTCTATAGTGAAAACCGATGCCTTTTGTTTGTTTTTTTTCCCTTTTTAATTAATTATTTTTGTTTATTTTGGTTTGTTAATGTTAAATTTTTATTTCTATTTAGTTATCAAAATTTAATGACACGGATCCCGGGTTTAACGGGTTAGCCTAGTTAATTCTGGGTTAACTCGTCAATTTTTTTTTTCTATTTAATTATCGAACTTTTACAACACGAATCCAATGTTTGACGGGTTAACTTGGTTTGAAGGGTTACTCTAGTTAATTTAGATTTTTTTTTCTTTTTCTTCATTAGTTATTTTCTTCATGTTGGTTTTTTTTTTTCTATGATTTTTTTTCTTTTTACTTAATCTATTTAATTATCATATTTTTATGATACGAGCTTGCAGCCAGACCCATATCCAAGGCTATTGGGTCTGGTATTGCAGTCAAACCCATTTAAACTTGGAGCATGCAAGTTTAATATTATTATTAATATTATAAATATTACTCTTAGATCAGACGTTACAGCCAAACACAAGACTCTTGGGTATAGCTTTGGCAGAAATACCTAACACTTTTAGATCTTAGTTTTTTTTAATATTTTTTATACAAAAAAAATAACTCGCGGCATCGCGCGGGTCATCTAACTAGTTATTACTATATTGTATTGGAGTTGGTTGGGGTTTTTCTTTCTATCAAAGGGGAAACGAAGGAATATCAAGGGAGTCTTTTGCCGATAGAAGTTTTTAAAAGTTTTGAATTTTTATTTTATTATTAGTTTTATTATTGATTTGTTTTAATCTATTAATATTAAAAATAAATTTAAAAAATATATAAAAAATATTATTATAATATATTTCTAAATAAAAATATATTTTAAAAAATAATAATAATTATTATTTTAAACAATCATGGATCATTGTTTTTTTTATATTTAAAAATGTGAGAATATTTTTTTAAAATTATTTTTTATTTATATTAAAATGATAATTTTTTTATTTTAAAAAATTATTTTTGATATTAATATATCAAAATAATTTAAAATATAAAAAATATTTATAAAAAAAAATAAATTTTATTTAATAAAAACAATATCAAAAAAGCTTTGTTTGGGTTTATTTGGTTAGACTGGAGTTTAAGAGTTAATAAGTTAGTGAACGCTAAAAAATCAAATGAACATAGCAAGAAAACAACAAATTTTAAAATTAATTATTTTAGTATGTGGTTGAGAATTTTGTAGTCATTTTCCTCTCTTTTAGAAAATGAAATTATTATTTGCTGTGAAGGCTAGGTAGGGAACAATATTGGCGTGTTGTGGTTACCTTGAAGATACTTATCATGTTAGACTTTTAAATTTAACAAGTTATTTAACTAATTAGCAAATGTATTGAATGGTCAACTAAATTCAAGAAAAAAAATTGATTTTATAAATTATAATATATATATATATATATATATATATATATATAAAACTAAAGAAGCTGAGTCATTTACAGAAGGTTAGATAATTCATTATATACTTGCTCAATATAATTATTTTTTTACTCTTTTCAATACAAACTTTTTGTCTTACTTGCAGGTGTAAAATGGTATTTTTAATGTGATATAGAGATAATTTGCAAATTGATTAGAGACAATTTAGTAATTTATATTTTTTATATACAATTTAATTACATAGATACCATTGAAAGGCAAAAAAACAAAAAATAAAAAGCTAAGAGGGTTTTTGAGTAATTTTATTTTTTATAAATAGTACAATTACTTCATTGTCATTAAAGTTAAGAAAATTAATGGATGAGTCAAACGGTATTTTAGTATTTTTCTCATTGTTTTTTGTTATATTCTATTTGGATTAGGACTGTATTAGTATTTTCATAAATAAAAATAATAATTTGAAAATATATTGGCGCGTGCGGATCACACACCAACAAGCAGATACCACTTGCACCCTATAAGCAGGGCGTGTGGCATCATTCGACGATAAAAATCTCCTAACTACCATGTCATCTGAAATGTTCAATGAAGGCAAAGCTTATGGGGTAACGTGTTTTGCTCAAATCATAGCGGTTGGCTTTTTTCTCCTCCTCTTATTTTCTCTCTCCACTCACTTAAATTTGTGTCATCTCAACCAAAAATCAAGAATCAAGGTTGTCTCATTTATTGTCTTTCAATTATGACTTTTTTTTTTCTTTTGATTGAGCTTTTTTTGTTTTGGATTTGTTTAAAATTGTTTTTTTTTAGTTTTATTTATTTTCCATTTGTTTAATTTGTTTTTTTATATCAAATGTGATACTCATTTTTTTAATTGTTGTTTTTTATTTGTTTTTTTTTCCTTTCAATTTTAACCCACAATATTTCATTTCATTATTTTTCCATATTGATTTTTCATTCTTTTAATTTCTCCTTTTTTTTAATTTTTTTCTTTCAATTAGACCCTTAACATTTTATTTCATTTTTTTTTTATCCAATTTTGATTATCATTCTTTTAATTGCTTTTTTATCCTTTTTTTTATTAAGTCCCTCATTATTTTCTTTCATTGGTTTTTATACCAAATTTAACCCTTATTATTTTGATTACTATTTGTTTTCTTTTTAGTTTTTTATGGTTAAGAGTTTTGTTCAAGATTTTTTTTGTTTTATATATGGTCATTTCAGTCTCATGACCACAATTTCTTGTTTTGAAGATTAACCCAATTTAACTTTAATTTTTTTTATTTTAGTTTAGTTTCATTATTTGATATTAGAATATTGGGCCTTGAGCTTTTTATTTTTTACTCTTTGCTTTCTCCGGGTTAGCCCATGTCACAAGTTAGTCAAGTAAATAAGGGTTGCTTTGGATTTGTTTTCCAATGTTATTTAATTTTTTAATTTGATCTTTTGACATTGGGCTATTGGGTATTGAAATTTATTTTTTTATGTTTTTTCTTTCTATAAAGTTATCTAGGGTCACATGTTCGTTAGGTTAACATAATGTGACTCAATTTTTTTCAATATATTTTTTATTTAGATTTGATCCTTTTTTTCTAGGTCATTTTTTTTTTAAATAAATTTTCTTATCGTAATCTCATGTCGTGAGTGGTGGGTTAAGAGAATAAAACCGGGTTAACTCGGGTTTTTATCTTTCACATTTCTTTGTGATTTTTTTTCAATTTTATCTTTTGAATTTAGCTTTGTTAGGCCTTGAGCTTTCTTTCTTTTTTCACTTTTCTTCCTTTGTTGTTATTCCGGGTCGTGGGTTAGTCAAATTAACCAAGGTTTACTTAGGTTAACTTTTTTATGTTAGAAAAAAAATTGACCCACCCGCATTATAGTGTAGAAAAAAAATCTAGTAAAAACACCTAAAAGAAATCAGTAATGTACAATGGCATATGAGACAATTCATTGTAGATTAACATAGTTAATTGTTTTTCCCCCCTCTTTTACACAAAACAATTGCCTACCTTGTGAGGGTAAAATCATCATTTTTCAAGGGATATAATGGTCATTAGAAAATTTATTGGGGACCATTTTGTTGGTATGCTTTTTTTGCATGGTAAAATAACTTTATTGTCCTTGTAAATAAAAAATATAGGGCTTTTGCCTAGAGGTTTTTTTGTCTTTTCTATTTTTAAGCATTATAAAATGACATACATACCCTTAATAGTTAAAAAATATTGAACTTAAAGATAGGGATTTTTTAGTCTTTTCATATTTTTTAGTACAATTTAATGATAGATTTACCTTTAAAATTAAAACATTTAAGGATAGTTTAGAAGGGGGTTTTCGTCTTTACAATATATATTTTTTGTAATTTGTAGATGCCTTTCCTTAAGGGCTGTTTAGTATCTTAACATACTAAAATATTAATAAATAAATAGATAAAAAGTGTTGATGAGTGCATAGCTCACATTAGCATGCGATCACCCTTCGTGCTTTTCTAACGATGCTGGGGAGTCTTTTAACGAGAAAAAAACCAACCATCATGTCATCTTATGCGTCTTCTAGTGGTGCAGCTGATGGAGCTGCGTGTGTGGTCAAATTCACGGTGGTACAATGACAATGGATTTTTTCTCCTCCTCTTAATTTCTCTCTCCTAAGCCTTGGTATTGGCATCAAGCCTTCAAAAAATCATTTGTGTCCTCTAGTTATCATTATTTCAAATTTGATTCTCATTATTTTTATTTCTAATTTTTTCTTATTTTAATGTTATTTGAAGTTTTTTTTTTCAATTTCATCCTTAAGCATTTTATTTCATTTAATATTTTAATCAAATTTGGTACTCATTATTTTGATTGCTATTTTTTTTTATCCTTTGCTTGATTTTATTTATTTATTTCGTCCTTCATTGTTTTATTTCACTTAATATTGTATCCAATTTTGGTCTGACATGGATGCAATTGCATGAAATTAGGAGTTTAAGGGGAAATTAAGTGTAAAATTAAACGTAATTGGAAAAATAGGGATCAAATTAAAAATTGTCAAATCTCAACTACAAAAAAATACCTAATATGTAGGGATTAGCTAAAATAATGTCATTCAAGATACTGTTCATCTTCTTCTTTAACTTTTGGTTGATCGGGTAGGTATTTTCAGGCAAATAAATGAGATGTTTCCGACCACTCTAGAGGTTGCAACTGCTACCATTCAATTGAGAAACACCCCTCTACAACCCTATGTATTTAAAATCAAACATTTACATCCCATATTCTCCATTGATTTCCACAAGGATGAAAAGTTTTGAATGTTTTGACATGTTATTGATTACCTTTACATGTTTTGATTCAATGAATGCCAAAAGTGGCAGAAAAGAGGAGTGTTATTTTTTGTTGATGGAAAGATAGTTCTGGGTTTTGGGTTACTTCTTTGGTTCTTAGAAATGACAAAAGTTGAATTTTAAAGTTCATTTTGTCAAAGCATGCCTTCTGTATTTGAGTTGTTAGTTTTTGAGATTGAAAATCAATGCATTTTCCAAGTGTTACTGTTGTTTTGTTATTGTTTTGGTCCTAATTATATTCATCATTGATAATGTGATTTGTGAGAATAAGAAAGACATGTTTTAAACCACAAATCAGAAAAACATTAAAACATCTAAACCATACAAAGCAGCTTACCTGAAAGAACATGTGCTAGGGGTGCTAATATCTTTTCTAGCCATAACTAGTCTCTTACCCTTTGAATCTCTGATAAAATCAGTATACTCGAGTTTTCTAGTAACTTTGAACCAAACAAGTAGGTGACAACTCCTTCAAACCCCCAACGCCTCACACCCACGTGCGATAAAATGATGACTCCATTGGGGAGAGTACTTCTTGTGACAATATTGGACTAAGCTTTGTGTTTTATATGGTTTATTTGTCGGCAACGTGTTTAAATTCCCATTTTATTCTTGTTTACCTCATTTTATTTATGCTTTAGCATATGTTAGCCTACTCATACATATATATTAGATGTAAACACATGTTTTCATGCATTTTTTTTATTGCTTTAGGATGCGTATGAAAACTTCAAGTTAGGTGGGGGAGTAACGGCTTGCTCTATGACTTTTAGTCAGGGTTTAAGTTCATGAAACCATTCAACTCCTTGTTGGGTGCTTGGACTTATAATGATTGGTATGCAAGCCATCTTACTACCTACTAAGCCCCCATATTACCTCCACAAGGGTAATAACTAGGACAATAAAAGACTCTTTTAAAACTAGATAGTGCTTATTCTTATCTCTTGTAAAGGAACTAGAACTTACCCATAAGATATATGTCTCTTAAATAAACATTATTGCATAAAGACATACTTAACCCTGAGCATCTCGCAGTGTAGGACTTTAGACTAATTGAAAAACGACTTTTATTTAATACGAGTTGGAATCTGAATCCCTACAGCTGTTAAAAAGGGATTGCCTGAGACTAGATCAAATTGGAATCTGAATCCGTACAACTGTTAAAAAGGGATTGCCTAAGACTAGATGATAATAAGTTGTCATTGATTAGTACTTAAAAGTGTATTTTTATCAAGGTTTTATATAATTATTTTGCACTTGAAGTATCAATAACTCCTTAACTAAAACATGTTTTATAATAACAAGTCTGATACTATAAGATACCTTAATATATGGTAAATGTTCATCTTAAATGCAGGCCTATCACATAAATCAAAGGATTGATTGATGAATTTAACTACTGAAATTGAGAAGAAAAAGAGAGGGTGAAGCTTAGAAAAGTGATGCTGGTTTAGTCCAAACTGGAACACTGTTTGGTGATTGGGTCATATATGGAGCTGTAGATCTCGGATTTAGATCTGCTTTATATGGATGGAAAGCTAAGACATAGGCCTAAAACATTCATGGGAATGCAAGACCCAATTCTGTTGTTTGGAAGTCCAAATCTTAGCAACAACGGAGAAGTTAGAATCTGTCTTGCAGCCCAGACACTATTTAATGTTCAGCCCATATCTCGAGTTCTAGAAGTCTAAATGATCTCAATTGTTTTTCTTGAAAAGCTGAGACAATTTCCTAGAACTTTCATAAGTAAAGTTGGTTCAAATTCTGACATTAGCAATGACATTTTGTTTAGACAAGAAGATAAGGATTGTTACCAAGTCAAGATGTGGCCACCCATTCAACAATTGTTCATTAAATCAATAGTTTCAAATTTTGGCCTATGAAAAGAGACATTTGCCATGCATTTAGGTATTTTGATGTTCAGATCAAGATCATGCTCTTGCTATTTTTTTTTTTGTATTTTGTAATGTTTAAGTTTTATTTTATGTTATATTAGTCTCTTGTTTATGCTTTTCATTTCCTTTCCTTTACTTATATAATTATATTCTTATGTTGTTTATTTATGTTTCTTTCTTTCATTATGTTTAGCTAAATTTATTATGTCAATGTGAAAAGGTTACACTAAGGCAAAACTATAGAGAATTCCAGAGAAGTAAAGTGGAAAGCTTTGTGATAAGAGCAACAAATTATCTGATGAGTTGTGGACAAAGAAAATGGGTGCCTTTGATTGGGCACCTGTAAAGCCTTTAGAATCTCCCTCGAGGAATAACTCCTTACTGAAGAGAAATTAAGGAAGTTTGTGGAGCAACAATTAATAGAAAAGTCATGTTTTTAAAGAAGTAGCTAAAAAAGGAAAATATGGCTAGAAACCAAGTTAAGAAAAAGCGAGGAGAATTGAGAGAGAGTTGGATGCAAACCAATATTGAATTTGAGACATTGAAAGCTAATTTCAATGATTGCCAAGAAAGGAATGATATGTCTTTAAGGGTCCAAGCAGAATTAGAAAGTCAGATTGAGCAATATGAGCAATTATTTAAGGAACATATGATGCTTGAAAGTGAGCTGTTTGAAGTGAAAGCCAAAGGAAAAGTTGTCAAGAATTCCTATATTGATGAGATTAACCTATTAAAAAGAGAGCTTAACAATGAAAAAATCAAAGTAAAACACTTGGAAGTGAAAAACAAGTTGTTGAAGCAGCACAATCAGATGACTGATACCAACAACAATCAACTGAATATGAGCAACATGTTACTCTTAGAAAAGATGAGTAACATGGATGAGTAGAATGACTGAGTTTTTGTCTACACCGAAAGAATTTATCTTAATGCTTAACAAGTTGTGAGAGATCTTCACTGATATCAACAATGTGTTTTTAAAATAGTAAAAGGCCACCAGTTAAAAAAAAAAGTGAGACAATAGAGAATTTGGCTAGAGAGAGAAGTGCAGAATTTGGAGGAACCAGTAATGCTCCAGTAGCCATATCATTGGAATCCACTATTGGATCATTCTGATTTTGGGATATATTATTCTTCTCACACTCCTCTACTAACTAACTAGAGGGATTTGAAGGAACACAATCTGTTTGACAAAAAGCATCATTGAAACTTTCCTGGAAAGCAAAAGGAAATACACCTGCAGGGCAGTTTTGGTCGCCGACCTATTTCTCTCTCTTCCACCGTTGGATCATACCAAATTTGGAACATATGGTGTGCCTAGATGTTTTCTTCATTTTGGACGGTGAAGATCGGAAATGCACTCTTCGGCAATGTGTCGTTTGTGTTGAATAGTAGCTCATCCATTTTCAGATTAGCTCAGTTTTATTCAGATCTATGGAGATCCAACCATTGGATCATTCTGATTTTGTGATATATTGTGCACAACGCTATGATCTATATGCTGATCGTTGGGTTCAAAAACCTAATAAGAGGTTGATGACGTATTGCTTTTTGAATCTATTGCTAGTTTTGGCAAAATTTATTAAGCTTGATTAAATACATGTTTTGATGAAATTAGATTTGTGTGGGTGTAAGGTTTATGGAAGATGTAATGGTAAAATATGTTATTGCTATTAGTAATATTATTTATTAATTGTGTATTCTTTATATGAGGGGAATAATGATTATTGTGTAAGAATTCAAAGGAACATTGTTATATAAATATGTTGATTGAATAAAAAGCTAACTTGTTGGTTGTGTGGATATGAATGAGGTAGAACTATGAAGAAATTAAAATGGAAGAAATTTGGAAAATAAAAAATATTTAAGGCTAATCATAAATATATTTTTGGCAAATGAATTAGTTAATGAAGATTATCATGGATTCCAATTAGTAGGGTGAAATTATTGTTGTGATTTAAATGATGTTAAATGACCTTGGATAATTTTGTTCATGCATGAAAATAAGTTTGAAGTTGAAAAGGATTTTCAAGGGATGAAAATCCTCGTTGTCTAAAATTTTAGCTATAAAGAAGGGGCTATTATGATTATTGATTTTGAGTCTTAAAACAAAATAGTTTGGAGTGTATTTCTTCATGAAAATTCTATTTCTATATTATAGCCGTTTATAGAGACAAATCAAGCCCAAAACAGAGTTGTATAGCTTTAGTTACGATAAAAACACTAGATAGTGTTCTGAGTTGGTTAAGCTAATGATTAGTACTTAAAAGTGCATGTTTATCAAGGTTTTATATCATCATTTTGCACTTGAAGTATCAATAACTCCTTAACTAAAGCATGTTTTATAATAACAAGTTTGATACTATAAGATACCTTAATTTATGGTAAATGTTCATCTTAAATGCAGGCCTATCACATAAATAAAAGGATTGAATGATGAGTTTAAGTATTAAAAGTGAAAGGACAAAGAGATGGCCAAATTTAGAAAAGAGATGCTGGTGCAATTCAAACTGGAACATTGCTCGGTAATTGGATCATATCTAGAGCTCTAGATCTCGGATTTAGGTCCATTTTATATGGATGGAAAGGTAAGACAAAGGCCTACAACTTTCATGAGAAGCCCAAGATTTAAAAATGCCGTTTTGAAGTCCAAATTGAAGGAACAACGAAGAAGTCCGAAGCTGTCCTGCAGCCTAGACACTATTTAGTGTTCAGCCCATATCTTGAGTTCTAGAAGTTCAAATAACCTCATCTTTTTTTTGTTGGAAAGCTGAGACAATTTCCTAAAACATTCCTGAGGATTCTGGGCAAATTATGATGTTAGCAATGACGTCTTGTTCAGACAAGAAGATAAGGATTGTCACCAAGTCAAGATGTGGCCACCTACTCATCAATTAGTCAACAAATCAATAGTTCCAAATTTTGGCCTATAAAAGGAGGCACTTACCATGTATTGAGGCATCTTGGTTTTCAGATCAAGATCATGCTCTTGCTTTCTCTCTTTGTATTGCTTATGTTTTGCTTTCATTAATATCAAGTTTATGCACTTCATTTCCTTTCCTTTACTTAGTTAACTTCTTTCTCATTTATGTTGTTATCTTGTTTATTTATGTTTCTTTCTTTCATTATGTTTAGCTAAGTTAATTATGTCAAGGTGAAAAGGGTACACTAATGGTGTAAGAACAAGTATAATATAAACTTAACATGGACCTTAACGTTGGATACTAACATGTTTTATATTTGTTATCTTGTTCACTTTTAATACTTTGCTTGTTAAATGATTAATCTAGATTTATGTTGTATAACACTTGGTACAACAAATAGTTAGTACTTTCATAGCCCATACTGTATGGTATAACCGACACCTGAGCTATGAAAGGAACTTGATTTGTTGTTAACATAAGTTATAATCATGAATGCCTGCCAACATTTATAAGTATTAGCTTTATTCGAATAAGATAACTAATGTAATCATGTTAACAATTTATAATCTGATTGGAACCTCCTGTATGTGTGGTTTCCAATTGAATATTAAGAGTTTATACTATACTTGTTTGAAGTACCATTAGTGGATCCTCTAACCTTGACATTTATTTTTATCGTTGTTTAATCCTTACATTAATCTTTCATCTCAAAGTTCTCATTAATTTCTTCATCTTCTTCTTCTTTTACTACTACTACTACTACTACTACTACTACTACTACTACTACTATTTACATTCTGTTTACATTATATAATATATCCCTTTGATCTTTTCATAAACTCAGTATATAGGCTGGAAACCTGTGACCCGATCTTTTAGATCATTCTCAGGTGTAACAACGCCACGTACTGAGTATTATTATTATTGTTGTTGTTGTTGTTGTTGTTGTTGTTGTTGTTGTCTTTGTCTTGTTATTTATAATTTATACAATTAACTTCTCTGTGGTTCGACCCCGGTCTTGCCGGGTTATTTATTACTTCGACACTCCTGCACTTAGGAGAAGACATCAAGCTTTTGGTCGTGTCAGCTAAATCAATCAAAATTAGATAATTTTTAATCTATGCTTGGAATCACTATGGAATGATGATTTTAATAACAAAATTATAAGAATGAATATGAGCATGAAAATGGGTAAGAGTATGGGATGCTAAGAAAATTCCTTGTGATTAGATTGAGAATACTAGTTGAATGAGAATTAAATAAAGATGTGATGTTGGTTGTATTGTTGATAAAAACTGAATCCCTGGTGGTGCAGGGGAAGCTGTGGGGACTAGATAATTGTATGGAGCAGCAGCACGTGCACTTATTCTAGGTAGGTGATTCATCACCTTATTTTGTAATTATTAGTTTTCTGTAAATATAGGTGTTGTGTATTTAATTGATGTTAAAAGAATGAAACAAATGAATAAGTTGAGTGATTATTACAAATGAGAATTATTGGTAATTTAAGAGAAATTAACAAAAGAGGTTAGTCGGGTGCTAGGTAATTCGTATGGAATTACCGGATTGATTGTGGCAACCAAGATGGGTTAACTGGATTTCTTGGGTAATTAAGAGAATCATCAGGTTTGTTGGTTAACAAGTTAACCGAATATGGGGTAATTCGTATGGAATTACCAGATTAATTGGCTACCAAAAAAGGTTAGCCGGATGTAGAGTAATTTGTATGGAATTATCGGATTGATTTTGGCAACCAAGATGGGTTAGCCGGATTTCTTGGGTAATTAAGAGAATTACCGGGTTTATTGGTTAACAAGGAAGTTAACTAGATATGGGGTAATTCGTATGAAATTACAGGATTGAAATTACTGGATTTATTGGTAACCGAGGAAGGTTAACCGAATGTGTGGGTAATAATTATATGAAATTACCAGAATTATTGTTAATCGAAATGAGTTAGCTGGATATTTAAGTTTTGAAGAGATTATGTGAATTAATTGATTGAAGTTAAGTAGTAAATTCTAAAGGTTACGAGTAAAATAATTAATATACTAACTAAAATATTGAGTAAATTAATTAATGTGGTTATTGGGTATACACAATGACTTGGATATTGGAGGAGAATTGATAGATAATTGGTGTACCATAGTGTTGGTGGCTAAAGATACATTAGAATGATACTTAGCACCATAATAACAGTGGCTAAGGGCATAAATTGATACTTGGCATTGTGATGAGGGTAACCAAGGTTATGTGAAGAATGCTTAGTGACCGTAGCAACGATAACTAAGATTGTGTGCGAATGATATTTGACAATCATGGTTACAATGCATATGATGTTAATTAGAAAAATAAAAGAGGTTCGGTACAAGTGAAAGATTCAAATGGCATTGATTAGCTATCAGGGTTTGGATTGCTAATGGTACAGATGAGGTTTCATCGGTGCTAGTATTTCTTAAATTGATTAGTCGATCCCGAGCAATTGGATGACCAATGATGTTAGTAAAGAGTACTAACATCTACATGATTACTCCTGGTTCAGTGAAAAAGATAAGTTGATTAACTATTCCGGGTCGTGAACAGTTAATGATATCAATAGGTTACATTGGTATTGACAACCATTTTTGGTGTGATTAGCTACTCCAGGTAAGGAGGCTAATGATGTCAAGGGTTCTTGATATTAACAACTTTGATGGAAAACCATATATGAATAAGATTTGATTAACTATTCCAAGGAAGGAATAGTTAATGATACTAATCGGTTGCATTGATATCAGCATATGAATGCGATTGATTAGTCTAGCCCAATATTAGAAGATTAATGATAATAATGAGATTTATTAGTGTCGGTGTTTACTTTCTAGAAAATAAAAGGGAAAATATTGATAGTTATTCCTAAAAAATGAGATAAGTTAATGATATCAAGAGAGGAATATCTTTGTATCAAGTGAGAATTGATTTATAAGGAGATGGTGTTCACATACCGTTAAGTTGTGTTGAGATTTCCAAGATGGAATTATTCTTGGCAAATGAGATAAGATATTAGATGGATACTGGTAATAGATGAGAAATATATATTGTAAAAGAGGTTTATGCCTAATTTTATATATCAAAAGAAATTCCATAGAGATTATTGTCTGCCATTGTTATTGCTCATTACTATCTTTTATATTTATGTATGCACGTTAATTTCTATTTTCAGGTCTATCAGGGTTGCGTAAGGAGTGATATTAGTTTAGTTATCTTTTGCTTTGAATTTGTCTTTAATCTAATGGTTGAAACTCTAAGTACCTATTTAACCATGTATGTTTATAATTGAAATTGAATCTTTCACTTGAACTACATTATATGATGTTATTGAATAAGATTTGTTGTGTTGTTAATGATGAGTTGGGTTGAGAACCAGGACGATTGGATCGGGATGTGAAATAAAATTAAAAGTGTAATATAATTTTGGTAGAAATTTTGGTCGAACATGTATATGAAAAAAAAATTAAAAAAATTACCTAAAAATTTTCAATATATCACGAAAAAAAGATGTAGGAAATCAGGATTGTTATAAACTGGTTGTGTAAGAGGAAGACACATCGCTCCCAATGCACCCTACCTAAAATAAGCTGGATTTTATCTAGGTCATGTTTCTATTCTTTGGTATTTTTTTAAAGTCTAAGACATATTTCCTTTCATGAAAGAGTTTCTACCTCATCAAGTATAATCCTAACCATTTTAAAGTTCAAATTTTAACATCATATTTCTTACACCTTGTATTTTTAATATTTATATGTGGATTCTATTATGTAGTTTTATACCCCAAAAATATTAAAGTCTACATCTAGACCTTTAAAAAAAAATTTGTAAAGAGTTTTTAATATTTTTGTCAAATTCTAATAGATAATAATAAACTGGTTACAATATTCATTTTATATTTTAAAACATAAGAAAGATGAAATTTTTTGTTATTTTTATAAAAATATGCTCGAAAACATTTTAGAATTTGACCGTCTTCATAAAAACAAAATATTTTTTATTTCTCTTTTTTTGTTTTCTTTTTCAAAAGAGATTGATTTAAAAGTTTTTTTGAGATTCTTTTTTTAATTTATTTTATAAATATTTTAGAAAAGACTAGGTATTTTAATTTTAGATTTTTATCTTCCAGTGTAAAAATACAACTCAGTATTAAAAACATGTTAGAAAATCACAAATTTTTGAAAGGAGTTTTTGAATTCTTAAAAAATCTTAGTGTAATATAATTTTAGGAATTGTTTTGAAAAATCAAAAGAAAAAAAAAAACAGGTGAATCTTAAAATCATGACAGCACTTCCTACGTGGTGATGAGCCACCGTCCTCTGCCATGCCCAACGCCAAGCTATTTTTAAAGACAGGAGAGGATTGTCGAAGTTTTACCTTCACTGGTTAACCAAAATAAAAGCAAAAATGATGGTTCCCTTTTAAAGAACCAACACAGCAAGAGCAAGAGACCGAATCAAAGTAATCGACTTTACAAGAGGGAGACCCCAAATTACATAATGATCCCCAATGTCAATTCACTTTTATCAATGTCAGGCACTGTATTTCAATTTACACTGGAGAAAGTCTGAAGGCCAAAGGTAAGCAAGGTAGTAAACATACGTGATTTAGACAACCTCCAAATGATTAACTCCGGACTTCCACAGAAGCAATGGCCAACTCTTCAGCTTTATCAAGATGAACTCGACGCTTCCAACAAACCTGTGAAAGGAAGTAATTAAAAACTAAGTGAAAAAATCGCCAGCTTGCTGTTTCTTGAATCTTAATGGTAAATTGGAAATTTGTTAATAACCTTGGTATGTTAGAATGATGAGGTGCCCACTGAAGAGTATCCTGCAGCTCTCATCTCTTTTAAAGTTCCAGATAACCAGTCCAAGCCCTCATAAAGTCCATCTCCTCTGAGAGCACAAGTCCCTTGTATGTGCCATTTTCGGTTCTTGAGTTCAAAAAGACCTAGTCCTTCGCATACTTCCATTGGGGTCATTGCTCCTTTCTGACAAGCAAAACAGAATCCAACATATCAGATGCAATAAAAATCAACAGGTATTTGCAGTTCAATACAACACTCTCATGACTTCCAAGGCAGGCTTATGGAAAATCTATTAACAAGGATACAAATTACTATAGAGTGGGATATAGATATAGCATAGGCTGGGATGTCTCAGCCATCAATGTGAAGCAAAAAGAAATAGACAAACAAATGGACCTCAACATAAAGAAAGCATTTGCTCCTTTCAGTTTTTTCTAGTTTGCCTCTATTTTATTGGAGTGCTTTTGCTCCTCATTTCATCTGTTCGTATATAAAATTGATTGATATTGTGACTCAAATTAATGAACGTTCTAATTCCAATTTTAAACTCTGTAGCAATTGAAACAACCATCGCAGTAGCTAAGAGTCACAACTATACCATTTTCTCCATCACTACTGCTACCACCTTTTGCTGACCATTACAACCATCTTTGCTGGAAAATTACATCCACCAAAACACAAACCATCTTACCAAACCTCCAGCACTCCCACCAACACCATCATGAGACTTGGAACTCTCAGAAAAAACCGGAAAAAGCAATCTGCTTTGCTTTCCACTCAAAATATGTGCTCTTAGCAAATTAAAACAGGAAAAACCAGGGCCCGGGGTGTGGGGAAGGGCAGGGATTGAAAGACACAAACAGGCCCCAAGGAATCTAACCACTGTTTTAGGCAGATGGATAGGCACCTTTCCCTCCATTACCCAGCTCAATGCTGTTATGTATAGTCAAAAGGCCACATGAGATATGAGCAGAGACTTCAATATTGAAAGCATTGCAGATTAGATAAACAAGCTCCCTCATAGCAGCTCCATTTCACCTTGCAAGTTTCTAAAGTCCATAGTCTAAGTGCCAAGAACTCTTCAGCAAGCAAGAGGCATGAAGCATCACATAAGAAGCAAGTCTGAGAACATGGTTACCACTCACATTTAGTGCAGTTGATAAACTTAGAAAGCCGTCTGGCAATAAGTTATTTAATCAAATCCCTAATTGATAAAGTTCATAGCTTGAAGTTATGAATTTTACTCAAAATTAGAGAGGCTTCACCAATTGATTCTCATTGTTTAATAGGACAAGAGATTGATCTGAAACATGAGTTTTCAGTCCTGTATATTTCCAAAATAAGTCAGGTTTACCAACTTTCTAGCTGGAATTGCCAAACACCCAAGTTCAGCATCAAGTTCAGATGAGTCTTTTCTGACCAAAAGAGTCTTACTATTATCCTGATCTTTCACACTGTTCTCAAGGTATCATATCAGGATTCGATACCTCTTTTTGTAATGTTGTTTGTAAGAATTAGAAAAAAACTGCCTTATCTATCATTCACATATGGATTTCATCCAGAAGTATGAGGAAAGAAACCACCCAAGAATTTACTAAATATAAAACTCATTTACAGAAAAAAGAAAAGATTGAGATTTAACATCATCACTAGATAAGTACAACAGTACAGAAAAATTCTTGTTCATAGCTCTCAGAAACTTAATTATGCATAAAAGACCATATTCAGGTATGATACCACTTTTTAATTTATATCCTGTCTTTCATTAATCTCACATTTTTAAGAGAAGCGTGCATGCCTAACCAAATAAGGGGTCAAATCCTTAGGTTAGCAACCAATAGGAACAAGCTAGACTTGGAGATCTATTCATGCAGATATGCTAAAGGTAGGGGTGCCACCAACCTCCTTTTCATTGCCCCACATTGATGAGCTTATGATTGCGTAGTGGACAAGTACTCTTTGAGACAAATGTTGTGGGATAGGATACTTTTCTTTTTTCTCTATGATGTCATGCTTCAGGTTCATTTAGGGGAGTTTTGTTAGCTGATATTCAGCAGCATTGCTTTTAAGCTTTTATATTTTGGACGATGTCTTATGACTCTTATCATCTATCATGATTTTGCAATTCTTTTTAGGAAGCTAATATAACTTCCTTTAATCTAAAAATATCAGGTAATGACTTTTTATTTTTTATTTTTTTTAGTAATAAGAAAACAAATGTAGGCAAATTTGCCTGGATTATAGCTTATCCAATAAATTACTGATGTGGGTAATACACATAGCTGGAAATGAAATGGCACTTTCCTCTATGAAACTAAATAAATGATCACTTGCACTACAAATAAAGTAGGGACAGTAACAATTCACGTACAACTTCCTTAATCAAGAAATTATACATGAATATCAAATTGTAATGGATGGGTTTCAGTCAATGCAAACATAGAGAATTGCAGGAAAAATAACTTGCACCACAGGCTCCAGAATGCAGACACAGCAAAAAGACAGCACAGAAATGGATAGACTTGGTAATTAATCATTGCAGCAGGTAACATGAGTGTGTGTCTATATGCAGTTGTCTTTCGAATTATAATTACAAACTTGTACCGGACTTTTATATCCTCTATGCTCTCCATCTACATCAGAAGAATAGAATTAATTGTCTCTGTGCTATTGTTCAATTTGCAAGATTGCGATGGTCAGACAGTTTGTATCAGTGCAGGACACTGACTTGGACATTTCTATTTGTTTGTTTATTAATATCATAAGTATACATGCAGCTCATCAGAATCACTCAAGAAGTCCTCGTTTAATGAGTTTTATATGTGAGGGAAAGCATATCCAAAACCATTATTAATAGAGCTTACCATGTCCTGTTTGTTGGCAAACACCAAGATGACACTGTTGAGCATAAATGGATCTTTGATGATGGTCTGAAAGAGAAGATGATGGTCAACTTAGAACTCTTTCTAGCATTAGCATGGTAAAATCCACATACCTTTCTGAATATACAACCTGAAATTCTGCCTTTGCTTTTCCGATTCTCTCTCGGTCCAATGAATCAACAACATATATCTGCATGGGGAAATATATTAACTACTCCATCAAACCTGAAAACAAGGTACAGATTACTGTACTATTACAAACCCTTCAGCTTCAAGACAAAGCTGATAAATTGCACATATTCACTGTAGAAGTATGAGGATCGATGCAAAGAGAGAACTGAGCTTTAAAAAGAAACAAAGAATTGCAAGAAGCATAGCTTGGCAAAATAAGACATGCAGACAATAAACATTACCAGTCCATCAGTGTTATTGAAGTAATGCCTCCAGAGCGGCCTTAATTTCTCTTGTCCACCAACATCCCAAACAGTGAATACCACATTCTTGTACTGAACTTTCTCCACATTGAACCCTATGGGTGATGGGAAGAATCAGTATCTTATAATATCAATAGTACGTCTATATTAAGAGCAAGCTACATCCACCATATCATAACTGTGGGCACTGATGGTTTAAAAACAAAGATAACAAATTGATAAACCAAAAACAGGATTAATAAACAAAAAATTACATATGATATCACAGAGAAGAAGAAGAAGAAAATATTTGAGACAGCCAAATATATGCAGTTTCATCCCTTCAATAGTACAATATAAGCATACATCATCTATATGATATGTGACCAAAAAAGAATAGAGAACATAAAGTAGCAACACCAAAAGTTTAAAAAGGTGTTACAAATATAGCGAAACACTTGATGGAAAGAAATGAAGTAAGCAATCATAAGGAAAAATACCAACCAATGGTAGGGACAGTAGATAATACTTCTCCAATGTGCAACTTGTAAAGTATGGTAGTTTTACCAGCTGCATCAAGTCCCAGCATCACAACCTAAATAAGGAAAAAGGATGAGATCATAAAACATGTGGACTCGGCACTGCACTGCACAATCACATCACATACGATAAACACACAGCCACTAATTCTATTACTTCACTCCAACAAAAACATCTATCTACAGCTTAAATGTTGTTTCAAGGATAAAAGTAAACAGTAACCAGGTCCGGATTCGACTGGATTGGAGAGTTTCAAGAATCAAATCAAAATCTCTTGAAACCATATCATCAATGTCAGTTTCCAATTTAAACAGAATCAGATCATATAAATTTAATACCTGATGCGATTTTTTTTACAACAATTAATTGAATAAGTATAAAAATAAAATACGCTAATCACAAGAAAGAACCCTAAATCATGATTAAAAAGAATAATTAGTCTTTTAAAATATGACGTGACAGAGGTAACCGGTAAATGACAGAGATAGAGAGAGTACCCGCATCTCGGTGTTGCCAAAGAAGGTGTCGAAAAGCTTGCGAAAGGCTTGACCCATTCCCTCTCTCTTTGGTTTGATTTTTGATCACTCGTCTCTCCTTTTCTTTATCTGCTATTAAGTTTTTCTAAAATATTTCCAGCTTTTCTTTAATCTAATCTAATAGTCTTTCCGCTTTTCTGTTTCGTTTTTGTTTATACTTCTCTCACGAGAGAATTACGTGACATGACGGAGGTAAGTAACAGCGACTGCTTTCCCTTTTATTTTGTTTATACGTCTCTTTTCTCTCTCTTTCTATTTTTACTTTATTAAAATTTAGCATTTGTTTCGTATTGTTTCCTTTTGTATTTTCAGTTTTTTTATCAAATTTTTGAACATTAAAATTAAAAAGAAAAACTAATAGGCCCGAGTCTATTAGGATAGACAAAAACATATTTCAATGTGGATTAAAATAATATAATAATTTTTTTTAAAAAAAAAATCAATAAATTAGTTATTAAAGATAATATAGTTTTTTTTATAGGGTTTATTATTCTTTATTAAATAAACTGATAAGGGAAAAAATCAGTTTATCATTTTTAATAATAAAATGATTATATTATCTTTAAAAAAAAAAAACTAACATTAGGTTTTTTTTTTTTTTTTTTTGCATTTTCACTTTTTTAAAATATAGTCAACTGGCATAATAAAATTAAGTTGATTAAGGGGTAACTCGGTAATTTAATAAATATAAATATTATTTAAAGTAAAAGTGGTTTGACATGTGTAATACACGCGTCAAAGCATGAGTTGTGACCTTGCCATTCGAGTGACATTAGATGAGGTGTTCAATGACCAAACAATGGCTTATGAGATTGCATTCAAATTATTTTGTTGGCCCTTCCATCCCTAAATGACGCGTGTGGCTTACTAACCTATAGTTTGTAACTGATAATCTTTTTTGTTTTCTCTCTTCTCCTTGATTTCAATATATGACCTTTCAAATTTTCAAAGCAGTCTTTCCATTTGTTTAGCCTTCAAATTTGATCATGTTATTTTGATTACTATTTTTTATTTGAAATAATTTATAAAATTCGATTTTTTTTATCGTCCTTCAACTTTTTTATTTGTTAGATTTGGTCTTCATTCTTTTGATTGCTATTTGTTTTATTAGAGATAATTTTTAAAAATAGAGTTTTTTAGTGATTTCATACTCTATTTTTTCCCATAAATTTTGATCTTCATTCTTTTAATTGTTATTTTTTTAATTTGGTATTTTTTAAAATTAATTTTTTTTCAAGTTTCATCCTTAAACATTAAATCAGTTGGGAATTGAGTTTTTTTATTGAGTCTCAATCTAGGATGTCATGAGTTGTGAGTTCAAGAGACTAACCCAAGTTTAAAAGATTTGCTTGAGTTTGCTTGTTTTATTTCCCTTTTTTTTAAGTTTATGTTTTTCAGTTTCATTATTTAACATTTATTTTATTGGAGAAGGGGCTCCATTATTTTTTATTTTCTTTTTATAGGATTTTTCATTGATTTTAAAAATAACACAGGCTATCTTAGATCTTTTTATTTGTCGTTCTTTGTTAAATTTAGTTTTTTTAAAAGAAATTTTGTTTTGAAGTTAATTGATTAAATATAAGTATGAGATGCTCAATTCATAATATTTTGTTTGGTTTGCTTTCCATTATTGTTTTAATGGCGCATATGACCTCTCTTTGTGTTATCACGCAATGTTTTACAATGGCATTATAATTGTCTCAATGAGCTTTTTCTAATGGCGAGACAATGTCTATAATGAGACGACAATGAGTTTTCAACTGACTTTTCTTTCTTCTCTTCCTAAGTATGATATTGGAAGCTAATTTTTATAATTAATTATTGCTAATTTTTGTGTTCATTTTATTTATTTTTATGTTTTTTTTAATTATATTATTAAATTAACCGAGCTTATGGAATCAAGTTAAGTTAATGACTCGGATCTTAGATTTTTCTTGCTTCTTTAAAAACTCTAGCATCACCTGAATATCTTTTTTTATGTTAGGAAAAATTTGATATAATTTATGACATGGTATGGTCCACTTATCTAGTAAGATACAAGAAATTTGTTTTTTACACTTTTAGACTAGATAGGTGACTTGTGCTACGTCACAAGTCAAACTAAAATATTTTTAACATAAAAAAAATATTCAGGTGTTATTAATGTGTGTTTTTTTAAAAGTACAAAGAAAATCTATGACTTGGGTCATAGATTCGACCATGTCCAATAAATTATTTTCCTTTAATTATATTAGAAAAAAAAAATTATTTTCATTTAATTATATGAGGAAAAAAACAATGATAGTAAGTGGACATTTTTTTATATAAAAAAGTGATCACAACAACTTTTCACATAAAGAATGCTTGCAAAAAAAATCATAAAGCTCAATTCCTAGATAACCTAACAATGAATGAAAATAGAAAAAAGAACCAAAAAAAAGTGACCCATGTCGACTCAAGATAACAAGCCAAACTCACAACTCAAGTTGTGAGGTTGAGATAACTTTATAGAATGCAAATATAAAAACATGATGTAACCGAATTCCGAACAATCCAAATGTCAAAGGATCAAATAAAATAAAAATCAATTAACAAAAAGAAAAAAAAAAAAAAAAAGCTAACCTAGGCAAGTCCACTTGACCCTATGAGCTGGATTTTGCAAACATGATAACCTAATAGAGGGTTAAACGAAAAAAAAAAAAAAAAAAAAAAAAGCTCGATTCTCAAACCAACCAAGTGTTGAATAAGAAAATTAAAAAAAAAATATAAATCCTTAAAAAATAACCCAAAAAAGACCCGAGTCAACCCTAACCAACCAACCAACCAACCAAACCTGTGACCCATATTATGAGATCAAGTTAACCCATAAAATTATGATATCTAATTTCCAACAAACTCAATGCCGAATGATGAAATAAAAAAAAATCAATGTAAAAAAAGGATTTAAAAAAGGCCATTGTCAACTGAGGTTCATCTTTCAAACTTATGATCGAAGTCATAAAGTGGGATCACCCCACAAAAAAAATAAAATCACAAAGCCTAATTTTAAACAAATCCAATGTTTAAGGATGAAATTATAATAAATATAGATTTTCAAATACACATAAAACCCTAATCCTATATATAATGTCTAAACTAGATAAAGATGATATAATCTTAATCCTATTACAATTTATACTCCTTATTCACATGCATTATTCCTAGCAATCACATGTGTTCTTGTTATACAACAATATCCATAAATTAACTTGCTAAAGACTTATGTTTTACATGGACTTGATTGTTGATCACTGTTATAAAGCCTAATCTCCTGGTTGATGGTCAACTTTAGCTTTCTTAATTAGTGTGCTAAAAAACACAAAGGGAATAATTATTATTTTTAGTTAGATGACACATAGATGGATGATACACTTATATTATTTTATCTCTTTAATACCTTATTGTTAGTATTTTATAAATATTTTATGTCCTATAATAGCTTACTTAACTTGTTTTATGCTTAACAATGCGATATAGACACAAAGTGTAAAAAAAGAAAAAGCTAAATGAGGTATGTTTAACACAATCTCAAATAAAAGATTAGAAAGAGAACATTGGGATGAATATAATTAGAACTAAGAAGTCAAAATCATAATTTCATTAGGAATCCAACTTGAATATGGAATCCTAGTGAGATTAGGGTTGGTGAAAATAAATCTGCTATACTAGATCTCTGTATATTCTTTAGATCATATATGGAGCAACAAGTGGAATTTGTTATGAATCAAGTTGGGATATAAACTAGATATCTTAATATTTCTATCTATATATGGTTGGTTGATGTAACCATATATTCAATAGTTTCACCAATATTTAACTAGTATTTTGTCTATGTTTTATATCTAAAATGCTTTGATATTCTTTGTTTTATGTTTTGAAGGCACTTTTGGATGAAAGATGCAACAAGAAGTAAATTGAAGGTAATTGGCAGATTTGACCTTTAGTCAATGTTTTGTGTAGAGCGTGAGCTTTAGAGGTCGAAATGAAGTGATTCTAGTGGCATTAGAAGGTTAACAACCATACCTTTCTATACATCTAAGGCAAGAAAATAAAATAAGGAAGAGCATGGAAATCGCAGCCTTCAAAGTCAAATCTCGCAATCTACCAATGTTGACCTTCAGCCATTCTCACTTGAATATCTAGAGCTACAGAAGTCCAATTGATGCAAACTTATTTTTTTTGGATTTCAGACTCAAAGATCTATCAACTCTCCAAATGTTATATAAAAAAGATGTCATATGTGGGAGATATGATTTTTCAAAGTTGACAACTGAATTCTGCCAGCAAACAGGTTTTGTGAAGAAACGAGATTACGTCCCGAAGTATCTAAACCGACATCCAAGTTTTTATTTCAGCAATTTAGCTCCTCTAAGTCAAAGCTTGAAGATTTCATGCAAGACTATTTCTTTTTTTTTTTAGGAAAATAGTTATTGATCCTCACAATCAAAATCAAAAACTTGTTGCACACACTTATCAACTTGGTCATAGCATGTGATAGAATAAACATTGCTATAAGGATATTTCATTGCATCATGAAAATTAAATTCTATCTTTTCATCTCCTACTTCCATAGATAAAGTATCCTTACCACAATTAATCTTTGTATTGGTAATTTTCAAGAATGGTCTCCCAAACAATATATGAGTATTGTTTGATGAATCACAAGAATCATGTTCGATATCAAGAATATAAAAGTCGCATGGAATGAGCAAACTATCAATCTTGACTAGGAAATCTTCTATCACACCAAGTGGGTAAACAAAACTACGATTTGCAAGTTGTATTACAATGCTAGCTTTATTTAAAGGCTCAAGACTAAGAGAATCATAAACATGTTTAGGCATAACACTAATGGATGCACCTAAATCGCATAAGGCCCTTTTAAAACTAACATTACCAATAACACATGAGATAGTAAACATACCTGGGTTTTTTAGCTTCAAAGGCGTATTCTTTTGAACAACAGAAGATACAACTTCACTCATACTTACCATTTCATGACCTTTCAGTTTGAAAGCTCTCTTGGTAGTATATAACTCCTTTAAGAACTTGGCATATTTGGGAATTTGCTTGATAGCATCAAGCAAAGAAATGTTGAGTTCTACTTTCTTGAAAACCTCTAAAATCTCCTTTTCTTTGTCCTCTTTCTTTGACCTAAAAGAACTCATAGGAAAGGGTGGAATTGTTTTAAAACTGGAATTCATTGAGCGAGGAGTTACTTTTGGAGTGTTGGTCATTGTTTCAGTTTGTGGATGAGCAGGATGTTCCTTCTTTGTACTCAATTCAGTTTCTAGAGAGAGTGAGACTCTAGCTGGCCTACATATAGGTGATATGATTGCATTTTCAATTTCTCATCTATAAAATTTTCTCTTCCTTCCCTTCATTTCTACTGAACCCGTACATTCAACAAATATAAAAGTGTGTAGAAATGGCAGGTTCATTAAGTCATCACATAATAAATATTTGTGTTTTCGGTGAATCCAGTCTTAGGAAAGACAAAGAGTTTTTAGAATCAGCAAATCATTTTTGTCGGGTACTAGCTGAGCGAAAGATTCATTTAGTGTATAGGGGAGGTAGCCTTGGGTTAATAGGGTGTGTGTCAATGGGGGGCGTCCTAAAAGCTTTAGCAAAAGAGGACATCATTAGAAAAACATTTGGAGAGGAACTACATGTCCGCACAATATCTGATCGACTGAATGCAATGTTTAACCATACTGATGCCTTCATTGCCTTACCAGGTGGTCTGGGCACATTAGAAGAGATCTTTCATATTTTCTCTTAGGCCCAACTGCACATTCACCATAAACCCATAAGACTGTTAAATGTTAATGGTTTTTATGATAAGTTATTGTCTTTTCTTGATCATGTTGTGGAACAGGAATTTCTAACATCTTCGGCACGACAAATCATAATCTTTGCTGCTACTGCTGAACAATTGATTGACCAACTACAATCTTTCATCCCTGTAATTGATCCCTCCATGAGTCGCATAAATTGGTTAACTAAGAAAAGCCGTAAAAAGCTAAGATTGGATTTGAGCCTTTGTTTGTAAAAACTTTGTGTCTTTTGGTTTTATTATTATGTTTTACTGTTTCTTATATTTGTTTAAGTGTGTTTCAGGTTTGTTAGTGTACGCTATTTCAGGTGATGTCTTCTATACTCTATCTTTCTACCTTAGGACATTGAGGATAATATCTTATTTTAGTTGGGGGGAAAGGGTAGTAGTTGATATATTAAAAAAAAAAACTAACTGTGTTTTTTATTTCATAAACTATTTGCAAAACTATTGTTACTATGATGGTAGAGTAAAAGGAGTTTTTTTGTTAAAGTGACTCTTGAGATGCATCTTAGTAAACATTCTTAACAAGGTCTATCAGAATACTTCTTGAAATATTCAAGTTTACAAACTCTCGTATTGTTATCACTTGATTCTGCTCATATGCTCATTTAACAAGTATTCTTAAATCTTTATTTTCACACACACACTTTAACATATGATTGTGGGTTGCAAATTGGATTATTACATTATTTATGTTCTTTTGTTAAAGGTAACAACTAAGGGAAAGTGATAGTATATAATATGATTTTAAAAAAACAAACCAAAAAAAAATAATGATAATAAAAACGTAGATAAGTTTGGTTTCATAGCCTCTCTAACCTAAGTAATTAAGCCCAAAGGGGTGTTTTAACACTTAATACCCTAAAGTCAACTGACTTGGAAGTTATTGGCCCAACGCTTGTTACATGGGTTGAGGAGAAAAGCTTAAGGGAATCAAATATTGCATTATCTACATATCAGTATCTGCAACCCGAGTTACTAAGCTTGTAGGGGTGTCTCAACACCTAATGCCCTAAGACCAACTGGTTTGGGAGTCATTAACCAAAAGCTCATTACATGGGTTAAAGATGCATTATGTTTTAAGTTATATGTATATATATTTAAAAAAAAAGAAGAAGAAAAGATAATAATCTTAACCCAATGAAGTTAAC
The DNA here is from genome assembly GCF_005239225.2 of Populus alba. Classification (NCBI taxonomy): domain Eukaryota; kingdom Viridiplantae; phylum Streptophyta; class Magnoliopsida; order Malpighiales; family Salicaceae; genus Populus; species Populus alba. The sequence continues at coordinate 9,830,439 of NC_133296.1, read as the reverse complement.
CTTAAACATTAGAACAAAAATTTTGTTTTCTTCAAAGTAAAGCCTCATAACTATGTGTTGATATATTGAGCACAAAAAAAAGGTTTATTAATATCTTGTTTAAGAGGTATTGAGCAAATATATGTATTTAACGAGAGTTTATTTATCTGGATAGATTAATGGAAGTTGAATGATGAAATGCCTTGCTTTGTGGAATTTGCAAATTGTTTTTATATTTTAACACTTTGATTACTAGGGACTAGTAATAAGCTAGTTGGGGGGTGTGATTAATACTCAAAAGTGTAATAAGCTAGTTGGGGGGTGTGATTAGTACTCAAAAGTGCATTTTTATCAAGGTTTTATATTATCATTATGCACTTAAAGTATCAATAACTCCTTAACAAAAACATGTTTTATAATAACATATCTAATAATATAAGATACCTTTAATTTATGGTAAATGTTCATCTTAAATGCAGGCCTATCACATAAATAAAAGGATTGATTGATGAGTTTAAGTACTGAAATTGAAAAGATAAAGAGAGGGCCATACTTAGAAAAGAGATGTTGGTGCAGTCCAAACCGGAACACTGTTTGGTAATTGAGTCATATCTGGAGCTGTAGATCTTGGATTTAGGTCTGTTTTATATGGATGGAAAGGTAAAATATAGGCCTACAACTTTCATGTGGAGATCAAGATTTAAAAAAGACCATTTTCAAGTCCAAATTATAGCAAGAATGGAGAAGTCTGAATCTGTCTTACAGCCCAGACACTATTAAGTGTTCAACCCATATATCGAGTTCTAGAAGTCCATATGACCTCAATTTTTTTTCCTGGAAAGATAAGACAATTTCTTATAACTTTCATGAGTACAATTGGTTTCAGTTCTAATGCTAGCAATGACGTTTTATTTAGAAAAGAAGATAAGGATTTTCACCAAGTCAAGAGTTGGCCACCTACTTAACAATGAGTCATTAAATTAATAGTTCCAAATTTTAACCTATAAAAGGAGGCATTTGCCATGTATTTAAAAGCTTGGTTGTTCAGATCAAGAACTTGCTCTTGCTCTCTCTCTTTATATTTTTTTTTGTAATTCTTAAGTTTTGCTTTCATTAATATCTTGTTTATGTTTTTCCTTTCCTTTCCTTTACTTAGTTAACTTGTATCTTCTTTATGTTTTTTTTTTTTTTTTATTTATGTTTCTCTCTTTCATTATGTTTAGCTAAGTATATTATGTCAAGGTGAAAGGTTACACTAAAGGTGTAATGATAAGTATAGTGTAAACTCAACATGGACCTTAATGTTTAATATTAACATGTCTTATCTTTTTATCTTACTAATTCTTAATACCTTGCTTGTAAAATGGTTAATATATATTTGTGTTGTATAACACTTGGTACAACAAATGCTTGGCACTCTCATAGCCCAACCGTATGGTATTACTTACACCTGTGCAATGAAAGGAACTTTATTTGTTGTTAATATAAGTTAGCATCATGAATTCCTGACAATATTTAAAAGTTTGGTGTTACTTAAATAAGATAATTAATATGATCATGTTAACAATTTATAATGAGCTATTAATGATAAATCATCCGATTGAAACCTCCTTTATGTGTGGTTTCCAGTTGAGTAATAAAAGTTTATACTATACTTGTTTGAAATACCATTAGTGGATCCTCTAACCTTGACACTTGTTTTTTTATCATTATTTAATTCTCACATTGATCTTCCATCTCAAAATTCTCATCAACTTCTTCTTCTTTTTCTTGTTCTTCTTCTTCTTTTACTACTACTACTACTACTACTACTATTATTATTACTAGTACTATTACTATTACTATTATTGTTGTTGTTGTTGTTGTTGTTTATAATTTATACAATTAACCTCCATATGGTTCAACCTCAGTCTTGCCGAATTATTTATTACTTCGACACTCTTACACTTGGGAGAAATCTTTTGGTCATGTTATTTGTGTCATGGGACTCATTGGTGAATGGATCTATGACTGCAGGGGTTGGTGCTGGTGGCATTTAGTGCATAAATGTTGGATTGTATGGAGGTTCTTGACCATGTTCACTCATTGTTTCTTTGGGTTGAGCTATTGCTGGAGGCTGGATAAAAATAGCTGGCTGGTTGGAAAGACCTTCACCAGAGGCATTTCTAAGTGTTTGCTCGAGTAAGCTAGTGAGGTGAACCATGTTTGCTTTCAGATACTTTAACTCTTCTTGGAAATGGGCGTCCCGATGAGTACGCTCTTTGTCCTCCATGTTTCTTGCTCAGAGTCGGGTGTTGTAGACTCTTTAGGGACCTATATTTCAACCAGACGCATGTATGTGTGTTTTTTTTTTACAATGGATGGATGTATGTGTATGGATGCAAATGTATGTACATGCATATAGGGTATGAATGGTAAAAACCCATACAAAATGTATATCAAGAGACTTCATGCTCTAAGGAAATGTTCTAGGTCATTACATAATGGTAGGCTTTCTGCTTGGTTTTAAAAAGGTCTATGAACTGCCTAGTGACCACCTCATGTAAAGGCAGTGTAGGGGCTTACAAGGAATGGTAGGGGCACAATGTGACCGCCATTATTGAGTAAACACTTAGCTCATAGTTGTATGTTTCACGAATCTGAACCTCGACTAAAAGTCATGAGGCAGACCGCTATTCCCCACCTAACCTAGAATTGAGTTTATTCGTAAAATTAAAATGCATGCTAAAGTAGTAAAAATATGAGCTAAAATTATAGAAAAAAAAAAGTTAAACAATCAAACAAGCAAAGCTTAGTCCGGCCAGACAAGGTGATCCCCAGTGGAGTCGCCTTCCTGTTGCGGGGGCGCGAATGCCGGCACGACGTCGTCTAGCGACTGCGAAGGCTCTTGTCATGCCTCTTGTGTGAGGTGTTGTGTGTTGGAAAATGTCTTGGATTTAATCATAAAATTATGATTAATGTTTAGGAGTCACCGCCTAATGTTAAAGTTATTATGAACCTATGGTCTGCGAGAGTCCGAGTAAGAGATTAGTTGTGCAAAGGAAAGACGCATCATCCCCAGTACACCCTATATAAGGTAAGATGCATTGTTGTTTGATTGTTTTTTTTCTAAGTGGGGTTTTTTTCACCAATTAAGCCCCAAATAAAATTAATTTGACCCATCTAAAGTATAATTAAGTCCTTGCACTTAATTAAATCCTTTAATTGGACCCAAATTAATTATTAAAATTTAATTTGGCCCATGATTAAATGAAATTGGCCTATTAAAAATTTCATTATGTAATTGAACTTAATTTTTATGCAAATTCGTCCAATAATCATTTAATTTGATCTTGAATTTGCATTTTTTTCTCCATTTTTGGGCATAATGGGGTACAATTTGGCCTTGAATGTTTTTCAAAAATTAGAGCTAGATTTCCCGGCCTACTTTCTCCACGTTGCTAGCCTTTATTTTATTTTTTTATTTTTATTTTGAAAAAAAAGTGAATTGATTTTTAGAGAATAACTCAGAATTGGGTTATCACATGGAGTATGAAACCTCTTAAATTTCAAGGATGAAAACACCCATATATATATAATTGATGACTCCACCATCGCTGCTGATTTCTAAATCGGCAGCGATGCAATTGAGTTGTCTATAGCGAATTTGAGAGTCGCTGCCGAAACTAAGGTGTTTATAAGGAATTAGCATTCGCTGTCGAATGACGTCTTTTGCAGCGAATTTTTCATTCGTCGTAGAAGTTGAGTTGTCAACAGTGAATTTGGGATTCGCTGCAGCAACTGAGTTACGTGCAGCGAATTAACATTCATTGTTGAATCATGTGTTCTAGAGTGAATTTGTGATTCGTTGCCGAAACTGAGTTGTCTGCAGTGAATTAGCATTTGATGCCGAATTTCATGTTCTGCAATGAATATGTGATTTACTGTCGCAGTTGAGTTGTCTACTGCAAATTAGCATTCGCTACCAAATCGTGTGTTTTGCAGCAAAATTATGATTCGCTGCCGAAACTGAGTTGTTTGTAGCGAATTTATGATTCGCTGCTGAATTTCATGTTCTCTAGCGATTTGTCATTCATTGCTGAAACTGAGTTGTCTGGAGCAAAGTAGCATTTGCTGTCGAATTTTTGCAATAAATTTATGATTTGCTGACGAAGTTGAGTTGACTGTAGTGAATTTCGGAGTCACTGTTGTAACTGAGTTGCCTGCAGTGAATTAGCATTCGCTGCTGAATCGTGTGTCCTGCATTTGTGATTCGCTGCCGAAATTGAATTGTCTCCAACAAATTAGCATTCGCTACCGAAAGGCGTGTTCCACAGTGAAATTATGATTTGTTGTCGACACTATGTCGACTGTAGTGAATTTGTGATTTGTTATCGAAACTGAGTTGCTTGGAGTGAATTAGCATTCACTGTCGAATTGTGTCTTCTGCAGCGAAGTTGTGATTCATAAATGAAGTTGAATAGTCTACAACGAATTTGTGATTATTGTTGAAACTGAGTCTTCTGCAACGAATTATTAGCATTCTCTGCTGAATCGAGAGTTCTGTAGTGAATTTATGATTCGTTGTGGCAACTGAGTTGTCTTAAGCGAATAAGCATTTGCTACCGAAAATGAGTTGCCTGCAATGAATTAGCATTCGCTGCTGAATCGTGTGTTCTACAGGGAAGTTGTGATTCACCACTGAAGTTGAATTGTCTGTAGCGAATTTGTGATTCACACCCGAAACTGAGTCTTCTGCAGCGAATTAGCATTCGCTACCGAATTGTGTGTTATGCAGCGAATCTGAGATTTGCTATCGAAACTGAGTTGTCTGCAGCAAATTAGTATTTGTTTATGAATTGTGTGTTCAGCAATGTAATTGTGATTCGATGCCGAAACTGAGTTGTCTACAGCGAAGTAGCTTTCACTCTCGAATTGCGTGTTCTGCAGCGAATTTGTGATTCGTTAATGAAATTGAGTTGTCTGCAGCGAATTTGTGAGTCACTACCGCATCTAAGTTGCCTGCAGCAAATTTGCATTCGCTGCCGAATTGTATGTTCTGCAGCGAAGTTAGATAGACCGCAATGAATTTATGATTCACCGCCGAAACTGAGTCTTCTGCAACGCATTAGCATTCGCTGTTGAATTGTGTGTTCCGCAGCGAAATTATGATTAGTTGTCGAAACTGAGTTGTTTGCAGGGAAGTAGCTTTCGCTCCCGAATTGTGTGTTCAGCAGCGTAGTTGTGATTCGTTGATGAAGTTGTGTCAACTACAACGAATTTGTGAGCCGTTACCAAAACTAAGTTGTTTGTAGTGAATTTGCGATTCACTGTCGAATTTGAGTTGTTTGAAGCCAATTTGTAATTTGCTACTGTAACTGAGTTCCCTGCAATGAATTCGCATTCTCTACCAAATCGGGTGTTCTGCAGTGAATTTGTGATTCATTGCTGCAACTTAATTGTCTACATTGAATTAGCATTCGCTACCGAAACTGAGTTGCCTGCAGCGAATCAGCATTCACTGCCAAATTGTGTGTTTTGCATCGAAGTTATATTGTCTGCAGCAAATTTGTGATTCACAGCCGAAATTGAGCCTTCTGCAGCGAATTAGCATTCGTTGCCAAATGGTGTGTTCTGCTTTGAAATTGTGATTGGCTGCCGAAAATGTGTCTACTGCAGCGAATTTGTGATTCACTACACAAGTTGAGTTATCTACAGCGAATTTGTGATTCACTACCATAACTAAGTTCCCTACAACAAATTAGCATTCCTTGTCGAATCGTGTGTTCGACAGTGAATTTGTGACTTGTTGCTCAAATTGAGTTGTTTATAGCGAATTAACATTCACTACTAAATTGTGTATTCCGCAGCAAAATTATGATTCACTGCTGAAACTGAGTTGTTTGCAGCGAATTAGCATTCGATGCCGAATGGCCTGTTCTGCATCGAATTTTTGATTTGCTGCTAAAATGGAGTTATCTGCAACAAATTTGAGAGTCGTTGTCGAAACTGAGTCTTCTGCAACGAATTAGCATTCACTGGCGAGTGGCGTGATCTGCATTTAATTTGTGATTCGCTGCCGCAATTGAGTTACTTGGAGCGAATTAGCATTCGCTGTCGAATCGCGTGTTCTATAGTGAATTTGTGAATCGCTTTCAAAACTGAGTTGTCTAAAGCAAATTAGCATTCACTGCCGAATTGTGTGTTCTGCAGTGAAAATGTGATTTGGTGCCAAAACTGTGTCGTTAGCCTCGAATTAACACTCGTTGTCAAATGCCATGTTCTGCAACGAATTTGTGATTCGCTGCCGCAATTGAGTTACCTACAGCGAATTAGATTTCGCTTCCAAATCGTGTGTTCAACATTCGCTGTCGAAATTGAGTTGTCTCCAACAAATTAGCATTCGCTGCCGCAACTGAGTTGCTTGCAGCGACTTAGCATTCGCTGTTGAATTGTGTGTTCTGCATTGAAATTGTGATTTGGTGCCGAACTGTGTCGTCTGCAGCGAAATAGCATTCACGTCTGAATGGCATGTTCAACATTGAATTTGAGAGTCGCTGCTGAAGTTGAGTTGTCTGTAGCAAATTTGTGATTCACTGTCAAAACTGAGTTGTCTGCACTGAATTAGTATTCGCTTCTGAATTGTGTGTTCAACAGCGAAATTGTGATTCGCTGCCAAAAATGAGTTATCGGCAGCGAAGTAGCTTTCGTTCTCGAATTGCGTGTTCTGCAACGAATTTGTGATTCGTTGATGAAGTTGAGTTGTTTACAGCGAATTTGTGAGTCGCTGCCGCAACTCAGTTGCCTGCAGCAAATTAGCATTCGCTGCTGACACAATCAAAGAGTTGATGTCTCATCCCAAGTCTAGGAGTGTCAAAGTAGTTAATAACCCGGCAAAACCGGGCTCGAACTACAGGGAGGTGAACTATATAAATTATAAACAACAACAACAACAACAACAACAACAATGATGGTGGTGGTAGTGATGATGAGTTAAAGAGGACTTTGAGATGTAAGATAATTATGAAGATTAAACAATGATAAAAACAAATGTCAAGATTAAAGGATCCACTAATAGTATTAGAGATAAGTAACGTATAACCTCTTTATGAATTATCAACAAAATCATATTAATCATCTTATTTACGTAACACCATACTTATAATTTTTATCAAGTATTCATGATGCTAACTTATGTTGACAACAAATCAAGTTCCTCTCACAACAATGGTGTTGGCCGCAGACTATGAAGAATCAAGTATTTGATGTATCAAGTGTTATACAACACAAATCTAGATTAATCATTTAACAAGCAAGGTATTAAGAATTAATAAGATAAAAATGATAAGACATGTTAATAGTAAGTTGTTTAGGATATAAGTATTAAAGTCCATATTTAGTTTATATTAGACTTAGCCTAACACCATTAGTGAAACCTTTTCACCTTGACATAATTAACTTATATAGACATTATAAAGAAGAAAAACATAAATAAACAATATAAGAACATAAACATGATATAAACTAACTAAGTATAGTAAATGAAATGAAAAGCATGAACAAGAGATTAATGAAAACAAAACTAAGCATTATAAAAATATAAAGAGAGAGAGCAAGAACATGATCTTGATCTGAAAAACAAGATGCCTAAATGAATGGCAAATGCCTCCTTTTATAGGCTAAAATTCAAAACTATTCATTTGGTAATTGATTATTGATGTAGTGGCCAACTATTGATTTAGTGGAATTGGTGGACAGAAGTACTCAAGCATTTTGGCTGGATGAAATGACATTGATGCAATTATAATTTGGCAAAGTGTTCTTCATGAAAGTTGTTTGAAATTGTCTTTTCATTCTACCCACCAAATAGATATGGATAAAATACTAAGTAGTGCTGCTGATGGACGTGGTGGATAGCCCTCAAACTCTTGTCTAGATGAAATGCCATTTGCTACCATTATAATTTGAGCATGTCTTCTGCATGAAAGTTGTTTGCAATTGTCTTTCCTTCCACCCACCAAATTTCACGTCATTTGGCCTTCTAGAAATCCAGATATGGGTAAAATTCTAAGCAGTATTTGGGTTGGATTGTAGGACAAATTCTAACTTTTCTTTTGTGGCCAAACTTTGAATTTGAAAATGGCAAATTTGGGTCTTTCCCTATGCATGAAAGTTGTAGGTCTATTTCTTATCTTTCTAGCCAAATAAACCAAATTGAAATCCAAGATCTATAGCTCCAGATATGACTCAATGACTGAACAATGTTTGAATTTGAATTGAATCGGCATCTCCTTCCTAAGCTTAGCCTTTTCTTTGTCCTTTCACTTCCAATAGTTAATCACAACAATCAATCCTTTGAATTATGAGATATACCTGCATTTAAAATGAGCATGTACTATAAATTAAAGGTGTCTTATATTATCAGACTTGTTATTATAAAACATGCTCTAGTTAAGGAGTTATTGATGCTTCAAGTGCAAAATGATGATATAAAACCTTGATAAAAATACACTTTTAAGTACTAATCAGCTGCCGAATTGTATGTTCTGCAGCGAAGTCGTGATTCGTGGTTGAAGTTGAATAGTCTGCAACAAATTTGTGATTCACTACCAAAACTGAGTCTTCTGTAGCAAATTAGCATTCGCTGCTGAATTGTGTGTTCCTCAGCGAAATTGTGATTCACCGCTAAAACTGAGTTGTTTGCAGCGAAGTAGCTTTCAATCTCGAATTGCGTGTTCAACAGCAAAGTTGTGAGTCACTGACGAAGCTGTGTCGACTTCATCGAATTTGTGAGTCGCTGCCGAAACTGAGTTTTCTGCATTGAATTTGTGATTCGCTGTCGAATATGAGTTGTTTGCAGCTAATTTGTAATTTGCTACTGCAATTGAGTTCCCTGCAGCAAATTACCATTCTCTGCCGAATCGGGTGTTCTGTAGTGAATTTGTGAATTGCTGCCGAAACTGAATGGTCTACATCAAATTAGCATTCGCTGCCAAAACTGAGCTGCTTGCAGCGAATTAGCATTCGTTGTTGAATCATATGTTCTGTAGTGAAGTTGTGATTCACCGCCAAAGTTGTATTGTCTGCAGCGAATTTGTGATTCGCAATCGAAACTGAGTCTTCTGCAGCGAATGTGTTGTGCAGCGAATCTAAGATTCACTGTTGAAACATAGTCTTCTATAACGAATTAGCATTCGCTGCCGAATGGCGTGTTCTGCTTCGAAATTGTGATTGGTTGTCAAAAATATGTTGACTGCAGCGAATTTGTAATTCGCTGCAAAAGTTGAGTTGTCTATAGTGATTTTGTGATTCACTACTGTAATTGAGTTCCCTACAGCGAATAACATTTGCTGCCAAATCGTGTTCGACAGTGAATTTGTTACTTGTTGCCAAAACTGAGTTGTCTACAACGAATTAGAATTCACTACTAACTTGTGTGTTCCGCAGCGAAATTGTGATTCGCTGATGAAATTGAGTTGTCTGCAGCGAATTAGCATTCAATGCCGAATGACCTGCTTTGTATCGAATTTGTGATTCGCTACCGAAAATGAATTGTTTAAAGCGAATTAGCATTCACTACTGAATTGTGTTTTGCAGCGAAAATGTGATTTAGTGCCGAAATTGTGTCGTTAGCAGTGAATTAAATTTCACTGTCGAATGACGTGTTCTACAGTGAATTTGTGATCCGCTGCTGGAACTGAGTTACCTACAGCGAATTAGCATTCACTTCCAAATCATGTGTTCTACAGTGAAGTTGTGATTCGCTGCCGAAACTGAATTGTCTACAGCAAATTGGCATTCGCCTGCATCGAATTAGCTTGACCAAAGTTAATCATAATTTTTTATATCAAATCTAATTGATATTTTAATGCTTAATTGCATTAAATTAAACCCATATTTATAGAAAATTAAAATAATTCAACAAAAATACCAAATTTGACAACTTATCCACAATTCATCATAATTTTATTGAATGAAATCATCAAGAATAGTTGATAATATTATTAACGGAAATCAACAATTTAAATCCATATTTCGACAACATATTTAAAATTCAACGCAGCATATAATTAATTGAAATAATTTATTTGTAATTAATTTAACTTATTTTCATGTTCAACTATATCAAATCAACCCTAACTGATGTTATTCATAGCTAATTTATCACTAATTTAATAAGCTTTAATTTTAACCTATATCTTAAACAATAATTTCAATTCAACTAAACTAAACACAAATTCATAACAATATATAATATTTACCTTGCATGTAGGACTAGAAAAGAAGAAGAAAAAGAAAAAGAAAAGCCTAAAGCAACAGATACAAAGAAGGCAACGATGGCAGAGGGAAATTTTGAAGAGAAAAATGTTATAAAATTCTTGGAGACTAAAATTGGTTTAATTTTTAAGTATTTTAATGACAAACAAAAAATAAACTAGTGATTAGTGGGGTTTTCAAAAAGATAAAAAGGCCAAGAATGATGGCTTTGAGAGAGAGATAGAGCTATCACGTCTGCTTTGTTCTTTAACATGGGAAGGGTTTAAATTTCACAACATGAAGCACGACATGTTAAGTTATTGTATTTCTAAAGCGTGAAATGTTTAATGTTAAGCTATCACAACATTTTGCATATGGAAATCGAGTAAATAAGAAGCCATGTTTTAAAACACAATCATAATATATTTGACCAAGTACGGAACTAAACAACTAAACAAAAACCGCTAAACTAGAGAACACCATTCGAAAGGAAACAATTCCTGCACAACTCGCCAACATTAGCAAGCACTACGATGAATCAATCAACAATGCAAAATGTGTCATTTAAACAGTCTGATCCCATCCGTCCATGTGAATACAGTCTTAAGCTGGATCCAACAAACCGTACAAATGATCCTACATCAACCCCTAAATACTCTAACCTAGCACAACCAGTAAAGGCAGTAAAGACAGCAGCCTATAACCCCCGCACCAAGCCACCTTCATGATCTAACTGGTTCGAAACAAGATAACTTTGGGGAATCAAGGGGAAAATGTTGCATCTGCTCATATCCGATGCCCACAGCAACTCCCTGAGTTATATTTTCATAAAGTTAGCTTTTGCTGCAAAAATTGCTTTCTATGAATCTAACATCTCATCTTGTATTTCATTAGGGGCAATAAGCCCTGGAATGGAAAGCATTCTTTGTCGCTCTCTTTCCCTCTGAGCAGCAGCCTCTTCGGCGTAGAGATCTTTATTATCCTGTACAAACAACCATAGTGGTGAGAAATTGATGGGGATGGGTAATGTTTTTACCCATTACCCATTACCCATTTATTTTTTAACTAAATTGTTTAAACTATTTTTTACCCATTTTATTATTTGACTTATAGGGACTTTAATTGCAAAATAATAATAATAATAATAATATCATTTTCATTCAAGGATTCAAGGTCGAAAGTGTATTTACTATGAAGCAGGTAGAAGCAAAAAAACTACCAAAGGATTAATTTATGAGAAAAACATTTTATTTTGGAACTAAAAAAAATCTCAGAAACTAGGATGGATGTCTGCAAAAAGTTCCTTTTTTCTTAAAAAAATAAAAGGGGGGATTCTATGGATAACCCTTATCCAACCCATTAGCTTTTGCCACCCCTAAAAAATCATATAATTGTGGACGTCCAGAAGGTCTGTAAAAGACAAGTGTGACCTTCACTTGTGTGCCCACAAGTATTTAACATCTTTTATACCATTCACTAATTTGTGGGAATGAGGAAGAAAGAAGACAGTTTAAGTAAATGGTTGGCAATTCAAAGAGTTACCTGAGCGGAGAATTCCTTTGATTGCACAAGAAAGTCTCGGATGTGATTCTTAAATGCAGACAGGTCGTTTCTTGACTCAAAAAGTCCATTAACAAATTGAGTGACCTGAAAGTGTCTTCATATTAGTGATATCCAATGGATGACTTTGGAATAAAGACCATAATAAAGTAACAGAAAAAAATATAAAAAAATGATCTCACCTCTGATGCAGTCATGTTTGGGAATGATGTACCCAGAAGTTTAATGGTATACTCACGAACAAACATTGCATTATTTGGGTATGAATAAGAGATTGTTGCAGCATCCCACAGAGGCTCTGTCAAAGCACCACTCTCGACCTGAAAGGTGGCATCCTCATTAACCATAGTTGGTCATGCATAAACTAGGAAAAGATAAGAGCAAGGCACATACCAAGCAAAACAAGTGTTGCAGCACCAAGACATGCAACTTAAAACCAGGTTTGTGAAATGTATCTGTCAAGACAGCAAATATTTCCTGCTCAATTGTCAAAAAGTATGACCTGTAGAACTGATTACAGAACTCTGAAGCCTGTCAAATTACACAGAAGAGTAAACAAAACATCCCACACAGCATGATATTGATAGAACAAGAATGCATGGGGGAAATGCACCTGAAAGTTCTTCAGCATCTCCAACAATAGGTTTAGACCAGTCTCAGCTATGTTCCTCTCTGTATGACGGAATGCCCATATGATTGAATCCATCACTAGCTTCAGTTGCTGGTATTGAAGAACATGAAACAAAAGATTTTGATTCAATGGAAGCTTTATAATTGACAATTTTAAAATAATAACATTTTTAAAAAATAGCATTTATCCCAAGGTGTAAAAAGGTTGCTCCTCAGGCTTAGCCTTTTCTGACTAATATAATCGAACTTAGCAGTCCATTCCTTCAATTTTTTCCACTTTTCTAAGATCACATAGCAAAACCAATCTAATGAATCATTGCAAGCAGAACTGAGCAATACATTAGGATTGATAGAAGAAACAAAATAACTTCAAACACGAACCTCACTTGACAAACGAATCAAGGCAGGGAAACAATGTGTAGCAATGGCACGGAGTAATGAGAAGAACTTAAGGCGATGTTCTGGATAATCTTCAAAATTTTTGGTTATCATCTGCAGCACAGAACTACTCATCTCAGCTGCACAACTTCTAATACACAGTTAAAAAAAAACTTCAGCCTTGATCTTACACGCTCATATATATTGATCTTTAATGGCATATGCTATGCCATGCTATGCAATATTTAACACCAACATGAACCAATGCACCTTTTCTGGCCAGATATCAAGAGTGGGAGATATTTTGTGCAGAAGTGCCAAGATGTACAAGATAGCATTCCTAAAAGCAAAATTTGATGATAGCATGGCATCCTCCTACGATATAAGCATAGCGTAGGCATAACTAATCCCCAAAAAGAAAAAACAGAAAAAAAAAAAGCATCATGTGAGAATTTTGCCACTAACTGCAAGTGGATTGTACAATGACAGGGTCTGAACTCCTAACCAAAGATCAATGTAATGTTGCTCTACTGACTTTCCAATGGATATATATATATGTACAATCTTATTGAATTGATGCTCTTACATTTGGGAAGGGGTTTGATTCAGAGCATGTATGATTCTCTGCGGAATGAGCTTCACCACAATGTAGCCACTCAATGAGTGATGGACAGGATGGGTTATTCTCCGAAAGAGATATAGGAGTTCAGATCGGAAGGCTACTAAGGAAAAGATTTCCTAGTGCATAAGGAAGCTAAAAGAGCAAATCATAAATAGAAGAGAAAATTGTTGGATAGACTGATACTATACAAGGATCTATTAGTTTTGGATGCTTTTAAACAACTATTGAAACACAATAAGCGAACACTCTGGAATTTTGCATTCCATGCACACACAATAGTCTACCAGTTTCATTGTTCCATCAACTACATTATTTCTGTCCATTTCACAAATTCCTTTTGAACATTAAGATAGAGTTGCAGAAAATCAGTCCTCAACTGCTGTTGCAAGATGTAATGAAATGAAAGATGATGCCTTGACAGAAAATTTCAACATATAGAAGCCACATAAACGAGCACAAAGATTTACAGTCCTCGTACTTACCTCCAACGTACACTGGAAAACAGCTTCAAATATTCTAGGTACATCTTCTATCATTGCAGCTTTGTACCTTTGTCCAGAAAAGGAAAACATCAGAAAGAGATATCTGAAAGCAAGAAACTAACAGGGAACAGAGCATTTTGCAGTGGTCTATATTGCCTCCAGGCTGCCAGCACAGCAGAGAGTGTGAAGATCTAAGACTGATGCAGCAGCAAAGCCTCAATCCCAAAGTAGTTCGGGTTGGCTCAGACTCATAAGTAAAAAATATAAAACTAGCAATGCCTTAAAGAGCAGCGATGCTTAACAGCATATAACACAGATGCAAGTCTGCAACAAAGGCAACTCTTACTCTATCCATTTGGTCAAGTATAAATGCATGTGCATTTGCAATTTCACAAATAGAGATTCTAACTGTCACCTTCCACCAATGACACTGCCGACTAGATGTTTGAGATCAACAGTTAGTTAAGTTGATATTAATTAGTCCAACCCTCACACTATCTTTCAACCCATCTACTCATCCAATTAAATTAACAAGAACCACAGGAGCTAGCAGTAAGAAAATTCTCTTGAAGATGAATAAAATCTATCGTGCTACAAGGAGCAGAATCTTCAGATGTAAACACTAAATAATAGTAGATTCAAGAACTACTGATCTGATCTTACTAAGAAAGTGCAACATACTTGTTTATAATTGTTGCAAAAAGTGACAAAACTTCTGATTCTCTAGCATCAGGCAAATTCCTAGCATAATCACCAAGAACAGGATCCATCATTGGGGGCACGAACTGCTTCCCAATTTGTGTCTGGTCTTCGGCCTTGTCCAAAAATGTCTCAATGAGCTTAAGTGTCTCCCTCTTAACAGATCTGTTTGGTAGCACATTAAAAACCAAATAAATTTTAAATATCCATTACATCTGAAACAAAACCCAAACGAGGACTCACCGCAAAAGTTTCACATAAGATGTTTTAGATGCATAAGGCCCTCCTTCTGCAATACTGCTTGATATAAGCTCACTATACATTCTGCCAATAAAATTTGAAATCAAGAGAAATGTATTAGCTAATAAGAGCAAGCAAAATATCTCTGGCAAGCTCAAAGCTGTTTCTAAAATAGCATTGAAGAAAACAGTGAAAAGCACACCTGTATACGTTAAGCATGTCCAAAAAGATGAGAGAAATTTGGGATAAAAAGTATGTCCCAAGGGAACTTGCAACACTTGTATTGGTCTGCAAACCAACAATGAGTTGAGTCAATGGCATTAGATCATGGCATAGCAATAAAATTAACAAGTGAGACACCTAACAAGATCATTTAAGACAGTAGAAAATTAACCTAGGGATGGCAATTTCACGCATCCCACTTGGTATTTGGCGTCACAAGGTTACCTGGTTAGGTTGGGTTTTTAACAAGTTTGACCAGAGCCAAAGAAAGCCAAGTGAAAACCCAACCCAGTTTCACCTAGGCATGATATGTGATATCTTCTTATCATATACATGATTTCTCAAGACATAAGAGATCTTCCATGATTCATATATCCATATGACCAAACTAATTAATATAGATCATTGGTGATGTTTAATGACATAATTATGTATTTTTAAATCACATCTACTGTTAATATTTTAAATGTGACTTCAAAAAATTGAGCATGTAAGATTTTTCAGACTAATTTATAAAGATATGATTTGGTAGGGTTACATAAAATTTCAAGAGTGAAAAATGTACTTTTAAGAATTTAAAAAATCAAGGTCGGGTATCCAGTCGGTATACAACTAATTATCATAATTATTAAACCCAACCCGAGTCAACCTCAAAAACAAAAGGATTCAAACAATGTCGTTTTGACCAAAAAAATTATTTTTACACAAAAAAACAGGTTGAAGGCCGGGTTTTGACCATGTCAGGGGTCGACCTGGGTTTTTGACTAGGTCAGCTGGTTTTTTCCTTCTATTTTTTCTTCACTTGGACTAGTTTAGGCCCCGGGTTGGCCAAGTCCCAGGTCGACTTGTCAAGCTGGTTTGGGTTTTATAACTATGCTAATTATATTCACCCAAAATGACCAAATGTACATCGAGGGTGGGTGATGGTTATGGGTACACCATGGCGAGGGAAAATACATAAAAAACCCACCCCAATTTGACCTGACCCATCCCTAAATTTCAACCTTGTTTTAAGACAATGGGTAGTAAAAGCCTACATTGAGAAGGTAAGTACATCAAGTTACCAAACTATGACTAAAGGAGAATCATCAAGGTCATTTAAAACAATATCCTTTGTCAAATTACATCAAGTTACCAAACTATGACTAAAGGAGAATCATCAAGGTCATTTAAAATAATATCCTTTGTCAAATCCCTTACGAACATGATTTGGATCCTCATAGTGAATTTAAAAAAAAAGCCATACCTGCAATATATTAAGGACAGTTCTGATCACATCTTGATCCTTCAGAAAATCTACACTTTGACGTGCCTGCCCGATAATTTCAGCCCATTTCTGGAAAACAACACAATCTTATTAGCCTCTTAGCTCTTATAAACAAGAATAAAAATACTAAAATGAAACTGATCCTGAATAGCTCTCACGGTTGGCAAGTAAACTGAAGCAATACTCCTATCTGACAGTTTCCAAGCATCCATTTTGTTCGGTCCTAAAATATGTCTGGTAAAGGTATCTATTCTCCAACAAAAACCATCACTTCAAAATACTTACATATCGAACATAATGATTTCTCATAAAAAAGGGAGCAGTTTTCAAACTGTCAGATGGTAATTGATCTTCAAAAAAATCATATGCCAATTTAATTTAAAATATCAAAATTTGATTATTTAAATGTTTGTCAAATACTGGCTTGGATTTGTTAGGAGATTTTTGTGGCAAGATTTTAAATGGAAAAGAATTGCAATAAGTAAACACAGGAAAAAAAAGTTGGATTGTAACTGAACAAGGAACTTTCATATTTTAGTGAGGGGTTCATTAATGCATATATAGGGCCCATCATTATTCATTACATGGTGAAAATCTAGAAAAATCTTGAGACCTTTTATTCTATATAATATTATACCTTCAGCTATTTTTATCCTGAGTAGATTTCTTTCACAGAATTGAGAGGGGGGGGGGGGGCGGAGATCTCAAACAAACCTGGTTAGGAAGATCCATCAACCTCTGCAGGTATTCATCTCTCTTCTGTGGATCAGATTCTGCTTGAATCATATGGCCAACCTGGTGAAAAAAAAACAAAAGCAAAGGTCACAAACTTCACACATTTGTAGTGTCAATATGTTAGTCCTCAAAACATAAAGATGCATACAGATTCATAAAATGTATGAATCTGATGTGGCTCAAGATCAGCAACAGTCGTTGGTAGGCCTGCTAGAAGTTCAGATACAAACGGCTCACTTTCTCCAACCTGAAAACCAGAGAAGCAGCTTATCAATGAATTTTTGATGCATTGCAATTACAACCCAAAGGCAAAGTGCCAGTGGAAAAATAGAAGTCACCTGTACAATAACAAATTTCCGCTTGCATTTCTGTACAATTTTCAAGAATGTGTCACAGGCCATATCCTGGAAAATTTCAAGATGCAAGTTACAGTGAGCTATACAAGAAAATATAACAAATGCAACACCACACTATAACACATAATCGCTAGTCCTCCAATCACTCAAAGGGGTTTATGTAACACTGATACATGTGACACAAAAATGATAAGATAGTCTACAGTATATCCAGCCTGTCTGGACAATAGTATATAGATTATAGAGAAAACAAAATCACCTGCACTCCAGGATGAGTTTCATGCATAAATTCAAACAATTTATTGACAACAGTTTTCAAGAACTTCCAGTGAGCTCTGAGAAATCTTGGGTACTGACCAACAACATACCTGCAATCAGAGCCAGTAAGTTTGAAACAAACAGATATGAAATTTGTGTACTTATACAACCACATCCCTGAAAAATTTACTTTATGCTTCTACAGCTACCAATCTCAGTGGGTACAATCCTTGTCAAGGAACAATTGTGTAATTAAATTGAAATACAGTCCGTAGAAAAGTTCTACCTGTCTCTCCCTATTTTTTTCTTTTTTAAAAAAAGATGTGTGCTGGAGAAACATCAGAAAGTGGTAACCCCAAATTGGTGATAACTATGAGGTGCAAAAAGAATCGAAGACGTATAACTCCACGAAAGAAGCTCTCTAACACCTTCTGCAATCATAAATTCTTACATGATGTTACTTGCAATAACAGCTTTGTTATCTTTCCCTTTCGTGATTTCACATAAATTCAGTAGATCACGAATGACCATCACTAGAAATCTGTTTTCCTGCCACAGAACAAAGATGGTCAAAAGTGTTAATGCATTATTGAAGAGCATACGATCATTGCAACAAACAAGTAAGCATTAGCCAATTAAGAAATCTTCAAAATCTGAAATGGATGGGTTATATAACAATATATCATTAAAGGATTGTGCTCGACCGATTGTCATTGAATTGTTTGGTACTTAACCAAAAATAATATCAAACAGGAAGTGGCAACAGGGAGAAAAGGTATGAAACAGTTGACAAAAAACAAATCAGAGATTAAAAAGATTTGACAACCAGGATGAAACTACAATCTCAGAAAAGTAAAACAACAATCACCAGCAAGCTTGCTAGTACTAAACCAAAAATTTGAACAGGTGATGTGACATGCTAACAAGTGTTGACATAAATTGCAACCATTTAATATATGGGCATGGAACACACTCTTTCATATATATGAGATCCCAAAACATTAGGCAATGAACAACAAACAATTAGCATCCATGGAAGAAATTAAGAGGTCATGAAATGATTTATAATGAAGGATCCTATAATATGGCAAGACAATGAGAACACAATTTTTTCTTTTGAATCATGAGAACAAAATTCACAGACATTTCACTGGTATAACATCAAGGAGTTAAAAGCAAATAAGAAACTAGAATTCCATCACTTCTATATTAGGTCCAGGTTAAAAACAATGTGTCCTCATGCTACAAAAAATTTCCATTTGTACACACTACAAAATTTCATACAAAAACTTAAGTGTCTTGAAGGCATTATGCAACTACAAAAAGATCCCAAGTGTTAATTGATAAAATTTCCTATTTCCAGTAAGGATGTTTCAACAAACTAAGCCTCCATTGATCCAGAAAAGGCAGTTACCTGTTCTTCCATCATGGAACCAGATATGGATCCAATTGCCCAGCATAAAGTGTTCAAATTGTTCCAATTCCAATCTTCACCACTCAGTTGTTTACTTAATTTCTTCAGCATCTATGTGGCACAAAAAAGGGAAGACAGCAACATCTATATTAAGATACCACACTTCATCGTATAGAAGAGAAGCAAATAAAAAACCAATATACATTCACTAAAGATATGCTTGTTCTCTCATCTGATACCTTAATGTACTATATTCACTATACTCGTTTTTTCATCTGAATATCTTGATGTACTTCACAAAAGAGAGGTTAAGAAGTAAACAAGCTGAAGCAAGGAAGATATTACAACTATGAAAGCATGCAACAAATCGGTAACACAACAAAAGGAAACCCAAGGCAGAAAAGAAAAAAATTACGAAGAAAGTTGTCTTTTCACAAAGAAAAGTTCTTGAAAAGGCTAACCGTTATACATAGTAGGAATACTGGAGCAGATCAGAGCTCTAAAGAAAGCTAAACGAATTAATTCATTTATTAATCACACATTATGAATCTAAAGCTTTAAACTGAAAACAAAATAGCTGAAAGATGCATGGACAGCATTCCTAAAATAAATTCCACAGTCAATGAGTTCAGTGACAAGCTCTTACCTGCTTTTCAGTATCCTCGTGATCAAGATGTGACAAATAGATTAGTGTTTCCCTCATAATCTGCATAATTGCATTTTGATTAACCTTAGAAACTGGTGTTGTAAAATAGTTGAAAACAGAGAATTAAGGCCAATGCATATATACTAAAAGATAAGATCTCCACAACAAAAACATACTGATACTGAAAAGCAGTTTGAAATTTGACATCCTGCCCGTTAACAGAATAGGCCTAGCTTTGGACATTGTTAAAGCAAGCATTACAACTAACAACCAAATGTTGAATGTTTTGAAATCTTGTATTAAAAAAATTTACAGTACCTCGGCAAATTATGCACATTATATATAAACCGATCTTTTTCAGCATGTAAAATGAAGCTGCACCCATAAATCATGCCCTATACACCTCAAGTCTGTATCTTGGTTATCCACAGTTCAATCATGGACATAAAAGTTTCATTTTTCAAAATAATCACCAGTACACACTTTAATCAACACTCTATTTGAGCTAGCACAAGGCCCTAAATACACTAATTGATTTCAAAAAAATGCTCGATGTCCATATTCAAAGGCCAATAAGAAATGATTACATAAATGCACCAGCCAAGTAATGATATATCACCTTATATTGAACAAGAACATCATTATCCTTCATGGTTTCACGAACAATATTACCATTTTCATCTTCAACTATCAAAACCTCCTCAGGTTTAGCCATACGACAGATCATAAGCATTCGCAACTTGGACATTGGAGTAGCATAAAGCTGCCTCCTCTGCACAATTTGTGACCCTAAACCATCAACCATGCCATGTAGCAAAGGCATCTGCAGATTCCGAGAATTGATAGTCTAGAATCAGTGATCTCCATTGAAGAATGGAAGTGTTGAACAAGAAACTTGTAACCGATTCATAATGATGAAAATGCAAGAATTTATAATATCTGCACGTTATATATGTAAAATGAGAAAACAATGAACTACATGAAGCAGATAAGATTGTCTGCAAATATGAGCAGAGTGCAAGACATCAAACAAAATACACAAGAAAATTTTCAAACATCTAAAATATTGTCACACTTCTTATTGGATATTTACCCACGTTGTTTTACTGAAAAATGTAGTATCCCACATGGGAAAAGGCATTTTGAAAAAGGGAGGAGAAGAAATACATAGTAATGGATATCCTCCACAACAAACAAGAAAAATAATAATAAAAAAAAACATCAATAAAACATGACAATACTATCTATATAAAAATCGATCCATTAAAGAGACTCCTAGAAAATTTACAGCTACTTCAGGGTTGTCTGAAATATGGTGTATTTCACAAGAGATGCAAAGGGATAATGGTATGTATTATTGTAAGGCAACGAAAAACAGAAGTCAGAATTAGTAAAAGGAGAACCACAATGCAGCAGAAGGACACAATAGCTGAACACCACATTACTCCACTTGCCAACCACCATCTGGTAATAAATACATTCTACCTGCAGTCCCATCATGTTTACAGCCACTGCAGGGTTGTCCAAATTATGGCGTGCCTCGAAAAGCTCCAAAACCAAGGAGTTCCAATAGTCCAAGCAAACCTATAAAGCGTGCAAGGCAGCAAGACTAGTCATATTATCAGACTTGGAATTACATGATAATTCACATATACAGACATGCATACTACAACACCAGTACATGTGAGCACCCACACATACACATCGAGAAAGATGAAGGAGAGCAAGAGAAGGAAAATAACTTCACCTTAAAAACCTCTGTGTCATCAACATAACAGATGTTAATTAGATACTCGAGACCCATTAGCAGAGCAGTTATGTTCTCCTGAGTAGACTCCAGCACTTGAATATGAGACTGCAAAGAGATGAAGGCATCTGTAATTTCATCTCTTTAACAGGGTAAACATTTTTTTTTAACAGGATATACATGCAATCTTGAGACAATGCCTAGAGGCCTTGATGCAAAATACAGAGAAAACAAAAATATCTCAAGCTAAGCACACAAATTCTACCATATGGATCTACTTTTCAAAATCATCATGACCCAAAATTTCAGTCATCAACAGTCAACTTCAAAATATTCCATCAACAAGCAATGAGCTCACATATGAGATTAAGCTGTTTTTTTTTTTTTTTCTGAATGATAGCACATTTAAGTCATCTTTTTGTCTTGTTCTATGAAACATAACAGAGATTCCTCAATTCAACAGTACAGCAGTTGGAAACTAATTGGAATCATTTTGATGGGGACAACAAAAGCAGAAATTGTCTTTTTCTGGACAAGGCTATTTCAGTAAATTTCTAGATTTACTGGAAAATTGTCTAGGTATAGTATTTTAGTTCTCTTAAAGTTATTAGGTTTTCCTATTCTAAATAGGACTAGTTAGTGTTGTCAAAGGCAAAAGGCGCGAAGCTTGTACGAAGCCCGAGGCACTAGGCGCATGCCCAAATGAACCAAGGCGATATGCTATAAATTAAAAAATATATATATTATATTATATTATATAAATCTAAAATATGTATCTTCCCAATTAAGATTAGATTATTAGAAAATCAAAATAAAATATAAATTACCATAACAGTCATATAAAGTTATATTTTTCACCCTTGAAACAAAATAAGATAATTTAAAGTAGAAAGTAGCCAAATAGATTAAAAGCAAAATTAAATATCATCATCATTATTCATTAATCTTCGAAAACATCTCCATCCATGCTTTCCTCTTCTTCACTTGAAACCTCCATATTCTCCATTTCATGATTACCGTCAAACTCCTCATCTCTCAAACTATATAGCAGTTGTGTAGAAAAAATTAAAGTATTAACTATACAGATGTGTTGTTCTTGGACTCCCACTGTTGAAAAAAGAAAGTGTGGTTGGTGTTTCTCTTCTAAGTGTCCTTCCTTGTCCGTTTGTCTCCCACTTTAATGATTTTTTTACCATAATCTTTGTTTTTTACTAAAAAAAAAAAACCCTAAGTTGTTTCTTGTGGTAAATTTAAAAAAAATAATGAAGAAATAGGTCAAAATATAAATCATTTAAAAAAAATCCAACAAAAAAGGAAGAGCTTCAAGCAGGCACTAGCCTTAGTGCCTTCACCCACTCACAAGGCGCCCACCTAGGCGACGCCTCATTGAATCAAACGCCTAAGGCTAATAAAGGCATTGGGGCCTCGCCTCGCCTAGGCGAGTGCCTCGGCACCTCTTGACAACACCGGGACTAGTTATGTTGGAGGTTTAGGATCCCAAGTCCTTCTTAGATTTGGAATGCTAAAACTCTATAAATAAGCATGTAATCTTTCAATATTTTGACTACAGTTGATGAATAAAATTCCAGCAATTCGCTTTTGATTGTGTTACTCAATCTCTCTCATGTGTGACTCCTAAAAATCCTAGGTCTGAAGCTTAGGTTTTTCTTTCCTCTAGTTGTGACTCCTACCCCTAGAAACCCTATTGGTGTGACTAATAGTTTATACAATTCACAGCATACAAAACCCTTCAATCTAACCTTAAAACACTTACCAATAATCCCTAAACAGCCTCCCACACACACCTAATCAACCCCACAACAATTACCCATCAAAGATTCAGCCTAAATTCTCCTAAAATTCCTATCCACGCCACTGTTGATAGCCCTAAACAGCCATGAAATTCAGATCCAGAACAGCCCTCAAAGCTATTCTGCATCACATTTCTATGTCAAACATGTCCTTATCTTGGGCCAAATTTTGTGAGAGGTTCAGAAACCATATCATGTCTTACCATTTTAACCCACCCCAACAGAGGTCCCTCCGCTCTCATTGTCCATTGATTCAATTCTAATAAAAACAACCACATTGCTAACCATTACTAACATCTAAGAGTCTAATTATATCTAACATATGTGTGTTAAAACTACTTAGAACAAGAGGTGATTATTGTCAAGAAGCAATCAAAACAAAAACTACAAAACCATAATTTTTCTTTGTTCTAATATTCACATTAGCATTTCTTAGGCTAAGCTCTTAAGAATTTACAAGAGGAATTATTAACTTGCTGAGAAATGAATACTACCTTATAAAACGAGGTGAAAAACAGCGCCAGATTCTGAATGAATGCCTAAGCATGCAACAAAAACATCAGAGAAAATTAGTATTGAACATTAATCCTTGAGAGAACAAATTGCATTTTATTAGCAACACAGACTTGTTCTTCGCTAGATCCATTTGCATAAGCCTCTGGGATATTAGTGGTTAGTGGAAGAATGGCCTACAAAAAAATTTAAAAAAAAAAAAAGAGAAGAGAAACAGAAGCAGCTTAGAAACAGATATCACAATTATATAAATTGATACGCATATCCCAATTGGGTTGGAGTTCCCATTTCTGAACTAAGATGCCCCATTGTACCTGCAACTGGACCATGAAAAAATTACACATCTTAACATACTGTATGTTATAGAAATCCCCGAAATTTAGAGCCGCGACCTGTAAATTTCAGACAATAAACCAATCAACACTTAACAGTCCAAGAGAAAACATTCTTCTTTTGAAATGTTAACAGCATACCTCTGTCAAACACTGAAGGGTAAGGTTCCGATAAGATGGCATTGGAAAAAATTTCAGAAGTGTTTCAAGCTGTAAAGCATAGCAGGAAGACAACATGTGATGTGAGTACATACCATGAGAACAAGAATAACTAATGCAAGTTGACACCTATAAATCCAATTGTTTCTGTAACAACTATTCTTTTCATGAAATTTTCTGTCTGAAAGCTATTGATGAAGATTTTACATCCAATTTAACATACCAAGGGAGATTCAAAAATATAGCCCAAAGGAATCCAAGAAAGAAAAGCATGCAAGGTGGACAATGTTGCTCGAATAAGCTCGGTTCTTTGAGAAGCTGACAAGACATACAAGCATAGCTCATGGATGAGTTGAAACTCGCTGTAAACAACCAAACACAACTCTTAGTGAAATAAATTGCACAAATACATAACAAAAAAAGGGACAGTATGATAACAGAGAAGAGGTCAAGAAGAATTGCTGCAGTTTCATATAACATAAGTTGTCAGTGAAGTCCAAGCAATACACACACCAAGACTAGGGAAGCAGCACACTCTACACAATCATTACAAAGTTATATTGGCACACCATTTACCAATACGCTAACTGTCAATAATCAAGCAAGAAAACAAAGCATTTCAAGAAATACTCGAATGAAAGACAAGTGATATTTGTCTTAGTGTTTATCACTAGGTCAAGATGACTCCCACCATTTCCAACTTAAGTTAGAAACTAAACTCAAAAAAATCAAACAACTAGAATTCATGTAGATTTCAGCAGCTCCGGCTGCCAATATTAACTGCATTCGTGTGCACAGACACAAAAACACAATAAACACATATAGAGTAGCTTTAGGGCTGACATGTGAACAAGAACAAGCTCCATTTGGATTGACATATAGAATATTAAAGTGTTCATTGTATTTTATTTTCTTGGAATTATGATCAAGAAACATAAGAAAGGTGCTCAGTTGGAGTTGTTTTAGTAGAAAATTTCAATTATACGGTCTTTGGCATTATATCACACAAATCATATGCATGGCTAATTAAAGTGTTTTTCACATAAAAGAAATAATGTCTCATAGAATGATCGACATTGTTATTTATAATTTTTTTTACAATGGTTTCCATTTTATGAAGTGAGGGATTTCAGAAAGTTATAAATGATGATCCAAATTGAAAAACAAGCCATGCAAAAACAACTAGTTTTTATGTGTGACTATCCTGTAACTTCAAACATCCACAAGGAAATAGATGGCACTACAGCACCTAAAGAAGTGAAAGCCCAAAGCAATTACCTGTTTAATGATTGTTTAAGCTCTTTGATCTTCTGTTGAGTCATCTCTCCTCGTGAGAAATCAAAAACTTCTTCACTAAGAAGCTGCAATAGCTTATATTAGCTACATATTGCAAAACAAAGTATCATCCAAATATGTGTTTATGTACAGAGAGAGAGACTTACTTTCAATATAACCATGCAATTCTCACAAATAGTTTCACTAGTTTTTGCTGCAGCAACAAGATCAGGGATAAAGCTTCGCCATCTAGCAGGCCACTCATGCTTGAGTATCTATATATGATCAGTTACAGGAATTATTCATGTTATAATAAGGTAATAGCATGTGTTTGAATAAAACAAACCAAAACTAACATTAACTATCAGTTCAGAAATTATTCATGTTATATGGTAATAAAATGTGTTCAAATAAACCAAACCAAACCAAAACTTACATCAATTAAAGCTAAAAATATAAATAGAAAACTTAAAATTTCAATCTGAATAATAGCTGAGAATTAAAGATTTTTTAAATTAAATGAAAACTTGAAAAACCACACTAGAGTGACTAGATGTACATAAAAAGCAATCCCAAAATAAGTGTCTCCAACTGCTATAATATAGTGCATGGCACGAGATAGGATATCCAAAAAATCACCAAAACTAACCATCCATAGATTCTTAGTTTTAATCATACCTGAACCAAAGTAACATTGAGCTTGTTTACATATAGCCTTTCCATCCGAAAAGAGGCCTCATTACTTGAAAGCTATTTAAGAGATAAAAAAAAATGGTAAAATTATCAATAACAGGTAACGAGAAGTTCAATATATGAAAGAACATAGTGAAGCTCAATCATTCCCAAAACTACAGCTTTGAGAAGTAAATACCTGTACAATGACTTCAGAAATGTAATTTTTCATTCCATCTCGTTGTTCAACAGGCAATGCATTCCATCTATACTTTATAACGCCCTCTAGGACCTACATAAAAATGTAAAACGTCCAAAAACAGCTGCTCAGTCACTTGGTTCTCCAAAGCACTAAATCATCATCTAGTTAATTGCCAATACCAAAAAAACAAATGCATCAATCCACATCTTGGACAAGACTTACAGAAAAAACACAGAATAATCTCTTGTAAAATCATCACCTCAAAGATATGAGTAAACAAAAATAAATCAATAAATAAATACTCCATAATGTATGCATTACACTGCATAAATTACAGAACTCCCCTTTCATGTGAAAAGGGTAGCTATGGACTTATTTTAGAAAAAATACAGAAGAGTCAAAGCAAAAGGACATATATTCTCCCTAATTTCTATTGCAGATGAAGAAAAAACATTATTTAATATCAGTCTTGAGCCTTTTAAACATCATCAATCTGTGCCTTTTCCCTTTAGAGTAATGGGCTTCCTATACATATGCCAGACATCACCTTTGAGGTCTATAAGCTTCCTGTATGTTTTGTAGACATCAGTCATTAGGTTGTTCCTTCTATTAACACAATCAAGAAAATAATCCCCTAGGCTAAAGTCAAAAGAAAAGGGTATTCTTATGTTTATTTCCATTGCTTCTAGCCGTACCTCAAACAATATCTATTTTAGTAGATCATTAGATGTGTAAGCAATGGATGAGCATCCATAATTCCGACCCTGAGAAGGCATACAGACTCATCCACAAACATTTTATCGTGTCTACACTCTGCATAGTCCATCCAACCACTGATAGGGTATGTGAGGCTGCCCTCCTATGTCCTTGCAGGATCTTGGTGCATCTATAGTACTAGCACCTTGGCATATATCCAGGAGTATCATGCCAGTGACAAGAGAGAGACCATCTTGAAAGTTCTTGAGGTAATTTGACCATAGCAGATGTCTTTATGCCCCATGATGTTTCTGAAAGATCTTTTTCAGCATCATCCAAATGGCTAAATTAACCTTCTATTCAATTCCTATAAGCATGTATAACAATCAAGCAATGCGCAATTTCTTTGCAGGAATGATAGAAATGAAAACAGGATTCAGGTCAAAAGCTCAAGGTGGCACATGACTCTCTTCTACACATTGAAACACAGATGCCTCTTTCATACAAATTGGAAACATCATTTTCTATCACTACAATAGATAAAAGATTGGTTGTACTGCACAAGTGAGAATTAGAGCTAAGTTCTGTTCTGTTAGGCTCTTTACTACAACATCTCAAAAACTGATAAAAAGAAAACAAGTCATCAAGCACCAACTACCATAATACTAGCTTAGTCGCAACAGATGAATGCAACAGTCTCAGCTAGATTTAAACAAATATATATAAAAAAGTGTTCTAGAGCTTTCACAAGTAATGCCTACAGCTAGATGCCAAATTATGACTAAAATATCTGTAACAACAGACAACAAAGTTGAACCCATGATGACTTGCTTCATAATTTACAAAAAGAATATCCTCCTAGGCAATAAATAAAAAAACAAAATTGCAATGCATCATATAACAACTAACCTGCAAGGCAAAGAACTTGGTGTTGAGGTTCTTTGTATTTTGTAGAATGTGCACCACTTGGAGCCACATATCTGGATTGTTTTGCAAGTCCTGCAAAATACGGTCAGCAGCTACCCTCTGTAGACAATAGAGAGAGGAGAAATTTAGCTCTGCAAGCAAAACCAAAACAACCAAAAACAGGAACCAAATTCGAAGACGTCTAGTAAAAAATGAGAAACACCCGGTGCAATAGACAATTTGAGCAACAATAATAATCATTATTACCGCATTTCAAATTCAAAATGGAAATAAACCCATCTTTGAAACAAAATATAATAAACTTCCATTCAATAATAATTAAGCAAGTCGCACGCCCGCTCATTCGTCCGTTTATTTTCACACTTTGCAGTACCAAATACAACATAAATAGCAAAATCCCTCTTACGAGAGCTTTAAACCCTGAAAAAATATATAAAGTCTATTGCTGACTAGCTAACAAGTAGAAACACTCTTACTAAACCCTAAACCTAGGATTGAAGAAGAGTTGAATTGTTATATAGGCCTTCGCATTTGAAATGGAATAAGGAAAACCTGACCTCTTCTTTGGATCCAGTGCCATAGAAGGCAGCTACAGTAGCATCCAGTAAAGGAACATCAATCGCCTGACTTAAATCCCTAAATTTCTCTGCCGCCATAACCAAAGAAGCCATTGTTACTGGATTTCAAACCCGCACAAAACTGCCTCCACCACTGCTACTTCGACCAGCAAACCCGAAGAGAGAAACTAAACGGGAAGGCGGTGTTTCTAGAGAGGGTAAAGAGAGAGAGAAAGTGGAAGGGTTTTATGTTCGTTGTAGTGAGCGAACAGTTTAGAGAGAGAGAGAGAGAGAGAGAGAGAGGATAATTTATATTTATATATGCGCGAAAGACTGCTTGAATTTTAAGCAGAGAGGGGGAGAGATATAGACTTTGAATTTCTAGCTTTTTTATTTCACTTTCCTTTTCTCAATTTTTCATTTAATTCATTAATAAAAAAGCTTTTCAATCCCTAAAATTTTAAATTTTGATTCAATAGAACCCTCTTACAGTAATTTGATAAGATCAAACTTCTACTTTTAGTTAATATTTAAATGATATCGCATGCATCATTATATTAAAAATATAATATATAAATTTGTTATTTTTTAATATTGTTTATATTGAAAATGAAGAAAAATCATAAAATAATTTGAAAAGTTAAGAAAACCACAAAATACTAGAACTGCAATAAAAGAAACCCTAAAGCTCAAAGGAAGACTATTTTCACGTTTTTGTAATGTTACAAGGAAATAATCATCAACTAATAAATCAACAATATGGTGACAAAACCAATAATCACTTACAAACATAAAACCAATAATCATTAATTAATAAATCAACAATATATTTGATAAAAAAAAGATATTAATATCAATTATTTGTTACGGGTTTGATTAATAAATTAAAAAGATTGTAATAAAAAATTTTAAATATGCATTACAAATGATTTATAATTATACTATTTACTAAGAAGGAAAAAATTGAGTAAACATGTATTTGATAATGAGTTCTTTAAATACATCCTCTTCTTTTTATTTTTTTATGTTCAATTTTTAATTTGTGTTTGTTATTAAGATTTAACTTGTTATAGAAGAAATTTGGGCAGGTAAAAATTAATAAAAGATTATCATTTTTTTTAATATAATCATGACATCTAAATTGGTCTAATAGAGATTCTAGATAAAGATTTTGTTATTAAAAAGGATATAAAAATCACCCTAAAATATTTTATTTATTGTAAGATGTTAAGAGTTTGTTTTAATAACCATGTTGTAAGTTATGCTTTATATTATGTTGTATAAGTTAATATATGTGTTTATTATCATGATAAAAAACTAAATGAACCTAAAAATAAGTGATTTTGGATTTGGACCAAAAAAAGACTTGATCCTCACTTTTTATGAGAACAAGCTTTGTATATAAAAGGAGGGTCAATGATTAATTGAGCTTGAATTTGTTCCTAATTATTATAGTGAAAATGTGTTTAAAAGCCATTATTAATGTTTAATGAGCATGCAATGAGTTGAATTAACCTAGCATAAATTTGCTCAATTTGGGAAAAAGGTTTTTTTATGTTTAATTTTTAATTTGTGTTTGTTATTAAGATTTAACTTGTTATAGAAGAAATTTAGGCGAGTAAAAAATTAATAAAAGATTATCACTTTTTTTTTAATATAATCATGACATATAAATTGATCTAATAGAGATTCTAGATAAGGATTTTGTTATTAAAAGGATATAAAAATCACCCTAAAATATTTTATTTATTGTAAGATGTTAAGAGTTTGTTTTAATAACCATGTTGTAAGTTATGCTTTATATTATGTTGTATAAGTTAATATATGTGTTTATTATCATGGTAAAAACTAAATGAACCTAAAAATAAGTGATTTTGGATTTGGACCAAAAAAAGACTCGATCCTCACTTTTTACAATAACAAGCTTTGTATATAAAAGGAGGGTCAATGATTAATTGAGCTTGAATTTGTTCCTAATTATTATAGTGAAAATGTGTTTAAAAGCCATTATTCATGTTTAATGAGCATGCAACAAGTTGAATTAACCTAGCATAAATTTGCTTAATTTGGGAAACAAGAAATTTATTTTCAAAAGCAAACATCTGTTTAAAAATACCAAAGCATAACAAAAACAAACAAAAA
Organism: Populus alba; assembly: GCF_005239225.2. Classification (NCBI taxonomy): domain Eukaryota; kingdom Viridiplantae; phylum Streptophyta; class Magnoliopsida; order Malpighiales; family Salicaceae; genus Populus; species Populus alba. The sequence continues at coordinate 9,799,682 of NC_133296.1, read as the reverse complement.
AAATACATATAGATATATCCCGAAGACTTAGAAAGCCTAGTCCAAGATATCTTGATGTGTTAACCACAAAACAAGGAAGATCAAGTCAGATTGATGTTAATGTTGGAGTTGGAGCTATTCAGAAGGAAGGGAAGTCATGAACCAAATGCTTGTCTTTAGGCACAGGGTTAGGAAATATTGTTAAGTTTGTTTAAAGGTTAGTTAAGATTATTTGGGAGATAGTCATTGGTTGATTTCTTTAAATAAGCATTTAGGACAAGTAGTTTAGGTATAGAATTTGATTGTAATCATGATGTTATCTCCAACCTAAATTGGAGAGTTATTTAGCAATTTACTATTTTAGTTTGAGTCAATTGGGTTCTATCATATTTGGTATCAGAGCAGATTATGGCCACTAATAAAGAGAGACTTGATAGGTTGGAGTTTGAATTTCCATGGGTATATGATGGCTTGATGAGATCAGCAATTGAGATGGGGGAGACACGAGTTCAAATGCAAGGGATAGAGGCCCAATTAAAAGAGGTCCTTAACTGTTTATCTGGATTATGTCTTTCTTAGAAAAAGTCATCCTAGAATTATGGTGAGAAAGGCATTACTTCTCAAGGATGGCATACTAAAGAGGGAGGGTTCCATTAGCACAACTACTCATGATTCTCCAAGATGGATTTTCCAAATTTTTTTGGTGATGATCCAATTGAATGGCTTAATAAAGCTTCTCAGTACTTTAAATTTCAAGAGACTGTGGAGAAACGGAAGGTTGCTCTAGCATCTTTTCACCTAGAGGGTGAAGCTAACCAGTGGTGGTGGCAATAGCTCAAACAAGTTCAAAAAAAATAAAGGACTAAAGATTACTTAGAGCTTATTTGAATGGGAGATCATGACTCGTTTCGGTCCTACTATGAGTGCTTTGATGAAGCCTTGTTACGAGTTAAGCAAACTAGTACTCTTAAGGACTATCAATGTGAATTTAAGAGGTTGGCCAATAGGGTTGTTAAGTGGCCTCAATTAGCCCTTATTAGCAGGTTCATTGAAGGCCTAAAGGTTGAAATTGCAGATGAGGTGCACTTGGCTAAATCATATACCTTGCGAGAAGCGATTAGGATAGCCAAGATGAAAGATGACTAGCTCAAAAGAACAGAAGCAGTATGACTTGCACTTCTATAACGCCTTCTCTAAAATAGGTGGTTAGGTTTCTAGTTAAGCGCCTATCATAGGAAGAAATGTAGTGAAGAAGGGATAGAGTCCTTTGCTTCAACTGCAACAAGCATTTCACCCCTAGCCATAGGTGTCACACCCTACAAATATTTTTGATTGAAGAAGGAGAAGACGATGAGGGTGAAACTAATGGCCATGGACTCAAATTTAGGAAAATAACTAAAGAGTTAAAGCATGAAGTAGGAGGAGAGCAAGCATAAATCACTCTCTATGTTTTTCAAGTTGGAAGGGGCCTCATACCATAAAATTGCAAGCATTCATTGGCAAACAACCTGTTACTGCGCTGGTTGATATTGGCTCGAGCCATAACTTTGTAAGTTACAGAGTTGCTCGCCACTTTCATTTACCAATTACTTCTACCAAGAAATTCAATGTGAAGATTGTTGATGGAGGACAACTTTCTTGCCAAAAGAAATATGAAGCAGTATATTGGGAGATCCAAGGTTTTTGTTTTGCGATCACATTATTTTCTCTCCCATTACAAGGACTGGATGTAGTCTTGGGTATATAGTGGCTAGTGGAGTTGTGACCAGTCTTGTGTGATTGGCGCAACATGACTATGAGATTTAACTAGCAAGGAGAGCCAAGGGAATTGCATGGCCAGAAGGATTCTTTTTCTACAAAGATTATTATATAGCCTCTCGAAAAAGAAATTGAAGATGGAAAGGCCTTATTAGCAGTAGTGGTCAAGGAAATTGAAGATAGCGAAGGAAGAGGTGCTTAGGTGTCGTTGGCACGAGTAGGCTCTTAGAAAATTTTGCTGTAATTTTTGAAGAATTGCAATCCTTACCTCCTTACAAAGAAGTGGACTACTAAATCCCACTTAAAGAAGGAGTCTCAATTGTCAATATGCGCCCTTATAGGTACGCACACTTTTAGAAGAATGAGATTGAATGCTAAGTATCTAAGATGCTGGAAAACAGGACCATTCATCTTAATCATGGTCTTTTTTCCTCGCTAATTTCACTAGTTAAAAAAATGGTTCATATATTTCTGTACAAATTATAGAGCATTAAGTGAAGCTACGATCAAGGATCGTGATTAATACTTAAAAGTGTATTGTTATTAAGGCTTTATATCATCATATTGTACTTTTAGTATCATTAAATTTCCTAACTTAAGCATGTTTTTATAATAACAAGTTTGATAATATAGATAGCTTTAATTTGTGGTAAATGCTCATTTTAAATACAGGAATATCTCACAATTCAAAAGATTGATTGATGTGATTGACTATTGAAAGTGAAAAGATAAAGAAAAGGTTAAGGTTAGAGAAGAGATGTTAAATCAAACTGGAACACCATTCAGTCATTTGATCATATCTAGAGTTGTGTGTATGCTTGGTTTTTTGTTTTGGAAATTGAAGACATTGGCCTACAACTTTCATAAAGAGTGGAAGACCTAAATTTGCCATTTTTAAATTCAAAGCTTGGCCATAAAAGAGAAGTCAGAATCTGTCCTACAATTCAGCCCAATCATTGCTCAGAATTTTAACCATAGCTAGAGTTTTAGAAGGCAACATAATGTCAAATTTGATGGGTGGAAAGATAAGATAATTTCCAACAACTTTCATAAAGACCACCCACTCAAGTTCTAATGTTAGTAATGACATTTCATCTAGATAAGAGCTTGAGGGCTATCCACCACGTCTACTAGAAGCACTACTCAGTCTTTGAGCCATATCTCGAGCTTTAGTGATCCAAATGCTCTAAAATGTTGTTGGTAAAAAGGAAATGATTTCCAACAACTTTCACAAAGAACTCTTTGGCAAATTCTTATTACATCAATGTCATTTCATCTAGCCAAAATGCTTGAGTGTTGTTGTCTACCAAGTTTACTAAATCAATAGCTGGCCACTACATCAATAATCAATTACCAAATGAATAGTTCCGAATTTTAACCTATAAAATAAGGCATTTGTCATTCATTAAAGCATCTTGGTTTTAGATCAAGATCATTTTCTTGTTTTCTCTTTTTGTAATGTTCAAATTTTATTTCATGTATTATTTTCATTAATCTCTTGTTTATACTTTTCATTTCCTTTAATACTCTTAGTTAACTTATATGATAATTATGTTTTTATCTTGTTTATTTATGTTCTTCTTCTTCATTGTGTCTAACTAAGTTAATTATGTCAAGGTGAAAAGGTTTTACTAATGATGTTAGAATATGTATAATATAAACTCAACATGGACTTCAATGTTTATATCCAAGAAAGTTTGTTATTAATATGTCTTATCTATTTATCGTCCTAATTCTTAATACCTTGCTTGTTAAATGATTAATCTAGATTTGTGTTGTTTAACACTTGGTACAATAAATGCTTGATCCTTCATAGTCTTCGGCCGACATCATTGTTATGAGAGGAACTTGATTTATTGTTAACATAAGTTAGCACTATGAATTCCTGACAATATTTAAAAGTATGATGTTGCTAAAATAAGATAATTAATATGATCATGTTAAAAATTTATAATGAACTATTAAGGATAAATCATCCGATTGGAACCTCATTTGTATGTGGTTTCTAGTTGAGTAATAAAAAGACTTTATACTATATTTATTTCTAATACCATTAGTGGATTATCTAACCTTGATATCTGTTTTTATCATTGTTTAATCCTTACATTATTCTCACATCTCAAAGATCTCTATATTTATTTCTAATACCATTAGTCTTTGTTAAATTATATATATTATTTATAATTTATATAGTTGACCTCCCTATGGATTGACCTCGGTCTTGCCGGGTTATTTATTACTTTGATACTCCTGCACTTGGGATGAGACATCAACCTTTTAATCATGTCAAATCGCTTTCCTATATTAACGGTGGATGATATGATTGATGAGTTACATGGTGCCAAGTATTTTACAAAGTTAGATCTTCAAGCCGGATATCATCAACTTTGAGTTCAACTTGATGAGGTGCACAAGAAGACTTTTCAAACTCATAATGGGCATTATGAGTATTTGGTAGGGGTGATTATTTTTGGTTCGGTTCGGTTTTTACCTAAAAAATAACTAAACTGATTTTTTCAAAAAAAATCGAAACCGATTCAAATTAACTGGTTTCGGTTCGGTTATTTTAGAGCAAAAACCATAACCCAACCGATTGACTCAGTTTTGTCCAGTTTAGCTCGGTTTTTTTTGGTTTGGCTGGTTTTTTTTTTTCTAGTTCGGCTTAGTTATTAATTTTGGTTCGATTTGGTTTTTAGGTTTCAGATTTATGAAACTGAAACAAAACCGAACTGGTTGGTTTTTGAAATATTCTAATCGGTTTAATTAGTTTTTTTTCATGATTCTGTTTTTTCAGTTATTTTTTTTGTTTTCTCGGTTTAATCAGTTTTTCGATTTTTTTACTCACTTCTTGTATTTGGTCATGCCTTTTGGATTGTGCAATGTGCCATCGTCATTCCAAGAAACAATGAATGCCTTTTTTAAGTCATTATTGCATAAGTTTGTTCTTGTATTCTTCGATGATATTTTGATATATAGTCGTTTGTGGGAAGTGCATTTAAAGCACATTAGAGTTGTCTATAAAATTTTGCAAAGCCAACATTTTTTTTTAAATGCTCCAGGTGTGCATTCAGGCAAGTTAAGGTGGAATATTTAGGGCATTTTATTTCTCATGAAGGAGTACAAGTAAATGAAAGCAAAATTGCAACTATGAAGAATTGGCCAAGGCTTGATAATATCACCAAGTTACAAGGACTCTTGGGACTCACTAGGTACTATCGTAAGTTCGTGCATACTTATAGTATTATTGTATCCCCACTAACACAATATTGAAGAAAGGAGAATTTTAGTGGGATGAGAAGCCAAAAAAGGCATTTAAAGAGCTAAAAGTCGCCATGACCACAACCCCGGTGTTAACTATTCATAATTTCAATTAAATCTTTGCAATTGAAATCGATGCTTTAAACACAAGAATAATGTTGTTTATCCTCAATAACATCAACCAATAGCATATTTAAGTGAGCCTTGGGATTAAGAAAGAAAGCTTGGCCTATTTATTCCAAAGAGATGTTGGCAATTATCGAAGCAATTCGTTGTTGGAGGCCTTACCTTCTGGGAAAAAAATTTCAAGTTTTGACTAACCAAGGTAGCTTACATTTCTTCCTTGAACAACGAGTTTCTACTCCAGAATAACAAAAATAATGATTAAGTTGCTTGGTTATGAGTATGGAATAATATACAAGTCTGACAAGGAGAATAATGTTGTAGATTCATTGTTTAGAGAAAGTGGGTTACCAACCATTTGGGCTATTTGTAAGCCTTAATTCAATGTGTCGGCTGAAAGGAGAAGGCCAACATTTGAAAGTCCAGGCACGCTTAAGATTTCAGCATTAGACGTGGAACTGGGTTTCGATAATGATTTGTGGGTTGCCAGCAACAAGGTTTTCATCAATGATTTATGATTATGCAGTAGTCTATGGGTGCTGAAGATTTCAACATCTGTGGTGGAACTGGGTTTTCGTGATGATTTCTAGGTCCGTAACGACTTTTTTTTCGTCAATGATTTCTGTTTCTGCATTAGTTTATGCGCGTTTAAGATCTCAACATCAGTTGTGGAAATGGGTTCTTATGATGATTTATGGGTCGACAACGACTCTGTTTTTGTCAATGATTTCTAATTATGAGTTACTTTACGCGCGCTGAACATTTCAACACCGCTATCGAACTGTGTTTTGTTGATGATTTTTGAGTCAGCAGCGACTCAGTTTTCATCAGTGATTTCTGATTCTACAGTAGTCGATGCACCTAAAGATTTCAGCATCAGTTGTGGAAATGGGTTCCTGTGATGATTTCTGGGTCAGCAGCGACTCCATTTTCGTTAATGATTTCTGATTATGAGTTACTCTACACGCGTTGAACATTTCAGCGTCGCTGTCGAACTGTGTTCCGTTGATGATTTTTGAGTTGGCAGTGACTCAGTTTTCATCAGTGATTTCTGATTCTACAGTAGTCGATGCGTGTTGAAGATTTCAGCATTAGCCGTACAACTAGGTTCCGGTGATGATTTTTGTGTCAGCAACGACGCGGTTTTTGTCATTGATTTCTTATTCTGCGTTAGTCAATTTGCGTCAGCATCAGCTCTGAAACTGGGTTCTGGTGATTATTTCTGGGTCGGCACTGACTTAGTTTTCATCAATGATTTATGATTCTGCATTAGTCTATGTGCACTGAAGATTTCAGCGTCACCCTTGAATAGAGTTTCGGTGATGATTTATGGGTTTGCAATGACTTAGTTTTCATCAATGATTTTTTATTCTGCATTAGTCCAGGTGCGCTTAATATTTCAGCGTTAGCCGTGAAATTGGGTTCCGATGATGATTTATGGGTCGGCACCAACTCAGTTTTCGTCACTGAGTCTCGATTCTGCATTAGTCTATGTGGCCTGAAGATTTCAGTGTTAGCCGTACAACTAGGTTCTGGTGATGATTTCTAGGTCGACAGCGATTCAGTTGTTGTCAATGATTTCTGATTCTACGGTAGTCTACGCACGCTGAACATTTCAGTGTCATCGTCGAACTGGATTCCGGTGATGATTTTTGGGTCAGCAGCAACCCAATTTTCGTCAATGATTTCTGACTCTGCATTATTCTATGCGTGCTTAAGATTTCAACATCAGCCATAGAACAAGGTTGTTGTGTTGATTTATGTGAGATTAATCTCGTTAGAAAGCTAAGACATGAGACTACAAGTTCTCTAAAGGGAGGAGAACCTAGTTTTGCCTCCAAGATAGTCAAAATTGCTCATTAACTAATTAGTCATATTGTCTTCCATAATCAGTCACGACTCAGTCTTAGTTGGTAACCCATAACTAGAGTTCTACATCTCTAAATTGAGCAAGACCAATTTCCTTGGTTAGCTAACATTCAAATCTACAATTTCTATGAGAAACTCGATTCTAATCCCCTCATCCTCCTACTTGAAATCTCATCGAAAGTTAGGAGACAAGTCTGTCCAGATTCGTATCCCCCTCCCCTTCACACAATACTTTCATAAACTACATACCACACACATGAATGAACTTAATCTCAACAATAAGTAGTTTTTCCCCAATTTATGACTAAGAACCCTTACCTATGATTCAATATCAAGGCATCAATTCTTTATCGAATTACAAAATGAATTTTTTTAAGATCATGTTTAGAATACCTTACTCGGTACAAATTAAGATTTTGATCTTCAACCAGTAGAAGATTTTCAACTCCCTCCTTTCTTTTCTTCTTGTTCAATTTCTTGGTAATCCTTTGCTCTCAAGTGTTTATCCCATCTATAAGCTTTTAATCTTGGATGGGTCTTGAAATTTTTGTGTTTCTCTCTTGATTTCTCAAGAATGGGTATAAAACTCCCTATCTTCTGTCCTTATGGTTCCTATAGATTATTTTTTTGGTGAGGAGAGAGTATTTATACTCTATATTTTTCCTTATTTGCATTTAGACCCCCCCTTTTCCTTTAAGTGTATTATTCTCTTCAATTAAATCCAACCCTCAACAGTACCAGGTTTATTATAATGTCTCGAATTACTTCACCCAGAAATTTTTATTCAAGAATTTATGTTTTTATTTAACCATATGCACGAGTTTCTTCACTTTTACTTATTTATTATATATATATAATTTTTTTTTATCCCAGGGTTTACATTCTCCCTTCCTAATAGAAATTTCATCCTCGAAATTTAGGTGATGTACCTGAGTTTATAAAAAAGTCGGGGAATTTTCATCTCATTTCTGATTCTCTCTCCCATGTTTCTTCCTCAATTTTTTGTGAGCTTTGCCATAAGACTCTGATGATGGGAACTTTCTTATTACGAAGTTCTTTCTTGCCCCAATTGAGTATCTTTATCGATCTTACCTCAAGCATTAAGTCTTCTTTTACCTCCACTAGCACTTGAGGTAACACTCTCGAAGGGTCTACATCGACTTTTCGCAACAAAGAAACATGGAACACATTGTGAACCTTAGCCAACTAGGCGGGCAAGTTTATTTCATATGCTACAGGTCCGATACGTTTTCGTATTTCAAATGGTCCAATGAACATCGGAGCTAACTTCCCCTTCATACCGAATCTCAGCATGTGCTTTCATGGAGCTGCCTTCATAAATACTTTATCTCCAGGACAAAATTCAAGTGGTCTTCTTCGAATATCCGCATACTTCTTCTGTCTATCCTGAGCCACCTTTATTTGATCCTTAATAATCCTCACCTTTTTTGTAGTGATTTGTACTAATTCTGCTCCATACAACTTTCTATCCCCAACTTCTTCCTAACACAAAGGTGTCCTACACTTTCTGCCATAAAGAGCTTCAAATGGGGCCATTCCAATTGTTGCCTGATAGCTGTTGTTATACGTGAATTCTACTAGTGATAGGTGCTCCTCCTAGTTTCCACCAAATTCCAAGGCACATCCCTTAGTAAATCCTCTAAGATCTGAATAATTCTCTCAGATTGGCCATCAGTTCGCAGATGAAAGGCAGTACTGATACTCAAATTTGTTCCTAAGGCACGTTATATGCTTGGTTAGAGACGAGAAATAAATCTTGGGTCTCGGTCTGAAACAATTGATATTGGGACTCTATGAAGCCTTACAACTTCATTCACATAAATCTTAGCCAACTTGTCAACTGGATTTGTCATCTTTATTGGTAGGAAAAGGGTTGACTTAGTCGATCCACAATGACCCAAATTGCATCATTTCCCCTCTTTCCTCTGGGTAGTCTTGACACAAAGTCCATTGTGATCATCTCTCACTTCCTTTCAGGGATTGGTAATGGTTGTAACAGCCTTGCCGGTTTTCAGTGTTCTACTTTTACATGGTGGTAAATACTATGATTTGCCACGTAACCAGACACTTCTTTTCTCATATTTGGCCATAGTAGTACTGGTTCATATCTTGGTACATCTTAGCTCAATCATTGTTTCCTCATTCCAGGTCGTTGGTCCACCCCTAATCACCTTGTCTTTACGGCTGAGAGCATCTGCGACTACATTCGCTTTTCCTGGATGGTAATCTATAATACAATCATAGTCTTTAATTAACTCTACCCATCTCCATTGTCGCATATTCAACTCCTTTTGCGACATTAGATATTTAAGGCTCCTATGATCCATGAAAATTTGGACTCGGGATCTGTATAAGTAGTGCCTTCATACTCGTCAAGCAAAAACTACTGCTGCCAATTTTAAGTCATGAACTGGGTAGTTGACTTCATGAGTCTTCAGTTGTCTCGATGTATAGGCAACTACTTTTCCATGCTGCATTAGAACACAACCCAGTCCTTTTCTTGAGGCATCACTATAGACTACAAAACCTTCTGTTCTGGATGGAAGGATTAATACGGGGGCAATAGTAAGCCTTCTCTTCAATTCTTAAAAGCTCTCATCGCACTCCTTTGACCACTCCCATCTTATGTTCTTCCTTGTGAGTCAAGTTAATGGAGTTGCTATCGTTGGAAACCCTTTGATAAATCTTCTATAATACCTTGCCAATCCAAGAAAACTATGAATTTCAATTATTGTAGTAGGCCTTTCCCATCTCAAAACTGCTTCCATCTTTTGAGGGTCCACAAAAATACCTTTTGAAAACACTACATGCCCTAAAAAGGTAACTTCTTGTAACCAGAAGTCACATTTATCGAACTTGGCATACAACTAGCAGCTCCTCAAAGTTTGTAGTGTCTGTCTCAAGTGTTGTTCATGCTCTTCATAGGATTTGGAGTAAACCAAGATGTCATCGATGAATAGGACAACAAACTTATGAAAGTATGGTTGGAATACTCGGTTCATTAAATCCATAAAAAGTGTTGGAGCATTAGTTAATCCAAAAGGTAGCTCCAAGAACTCAAAGTGTCCGTAGCGAGTTCTGAAGGCAATTTTCGGCACATCTTGCCCCTTTATTCGCATTTGGTAGTATCCTGATCTTAAATCAATCTTTGAGAATACTTTGGCACCCTTTAACTGATTGAACAAATCATTTATCTGTGGAAGTGGATATCTGTTATTTACCGTCACTTTATTCAGCTGGCGGTAATCTATGCAAAGCCTTAATGTTCCATTTTTCTTCTTCACAAATAATACAGGTGCCCCCCAAGGTGAGTTGCTTGGTCATATGAACCCCTTGTCTAAAAGCTTTTGCAATTGAATTTTCAACTCATCCAATTCTTTTGGGGCCATTCTATATGGTGGTTGGGCTATAGGAGACACCCCGAGCAATATATCTATGGTGACTCGACTTCTCTTTCTAAGGGTAGTTCTGGCAATTCTTCCAGAAATACATTCGGAAATTCCCTCATAATTGGAATGTTAGACATTCGTATTTTACCCTTTTCTGAATTTATAATATAGGTAAGGTATGCTGTACAACCTTTCTTTAGTAGTTTTCTCACAACCATACCCGAGATCATATTTGTAAAGTTGGAAATTTTCTCCCCTTTAAAGACCATTGTTTCACCCTTAGCCCCTTGAAAGGTTACTATTTTTGTAAAGCAGTCTAGATGAGCCTTATTTTTTCCCAACCAATTTATACCTATAATGATATCAAAATCACTAAATTCTAGGGGTATTAAATCTACTTTTTGTTCACACCCATTCATGTTAATTCCCACCCCTTCAAATACAACATTTGTTTCCACAGTTTCAACCAAAGGTGTCCCAATAATAAATCCTTTCTCTACCCTTTTTGTTTCCTTACTCAATTTGGTTACATTTTTATTTGCTATAAAAGAGTGAGTGGCACCAAAATCAAACAAAACATGCATTTGATAGTCATTCAGTTGCAGCATACCTGCCACCACATCTGATGCTGCTCTAACATCCTCCTGGGTCATATGGAAAACCCTTCCTTGATCCCTTTTATTTTGCACTCTGTGTCTTCCCCTATTTGAGTTAGCTCTTGATTGAGTCGACCTTCCTGGTCTGTTTACTATGATAGACTGTTGATGACTCAGACTTTGTTACCTATGTCTTTGAGATAGTTTGAGACAGTTCAGTTGAGGAGGGCTACAGAAACCCTGTCTAAAATCGAGTTAATTGCTAACTTGCCAACACTAAAATCTATTAAAGATGTTAGATCATTCTTAGGACATGTTGGTTTTTACAGAAGGTTCATCAAAGATTTTAGTGTAATATCTAAACCATTATATAATTTTCTAACAAAGGAAAATGTTTTCGAATGGACTGAACAATGTTAAAAAGCCTTTGTTAAACTTAAAAACTTGCTTACTTCTGCTCGTGTCATTCAACCTCTTGATTGGTCATTACC